>NC_087168.1:19462149-19479649 GCF_035594125.1 Scylla paramamosain
TTGGTTCAGGTGTCCCCTCGCGCCCTCCACTTCCTCCCCCCGACATCTTTTTCCATGCCCCTTTTTTCCTTCGCATGGGTCCTTCCATACCCTCTCACACAATGTTTTCCAGTCCATTATTCCATCTCTCTCTCTCTCTCTTCTCTCTCATCTCTCTCTCTCCTCTCTCTCCTCTCTCTCTTTTTGCACGGTAACCTCTTCACTTTACCGCATTTCTTCCTCATTTTTCTTGGCGATGCTTTAGACAAAATCCCTTCGCTGCGTGACGCTCGATCGGTGGAGTCTTTGCCATCCCGCAGCGCCTCTTCAATATTTCTGAGTGTTCCCGAGGGAGCCTCAAGCCCGAGCAAGCGAGGATGACCTTCATTATTACAGCTCCTCGGCGATACAAGGGAGGAAAAAGGGGTCGGACAGCCACATAACTTGCAGAAAAGGTCATCATGCGAGGCGGAGACAGTACAGGACGTGTGGCAGTGTTGAAACAGCATCCTCTTAGTTCCTGGATGCTGGGAATTGGTGCATAAGTGAGATGTGAGAGATGAGAGGTAGAAGTGATGGTGTGAGGGTATGCGAGGGGTGGACACAGAGAGTAGAAATTAAGAATAAAAGTCTTCTAGTGGTATTTTCTTAGTTCACAGCTGTTGTGCGTTAATGCAGACGTGATAGAAAGGAGATAAGGATGAGATACAGAAGAGATTTAAGAGATTGTAAGAAAAAAGGCAAGGCAAATGAGGAATGAACATCCACTGAAATCATGGCGAATATAAAAAAAAAACAATGCAAAGGAGATGAGGAATGTAAGAGATGAACTGCAAGGGGTTTGCGAGATGAAGCAGAAAAGAAACTAGAGAATAAATAGCCATGTTAATAATGATGCAAAGCTAAGATATAGACGACAGGTAGAAGTGATGCTCTGAGGGGATTCGAAAAGATACACGTTGATAAAAGATAGAAGATGATGGAAGAAGAAATGCTGGAAGAGACTGTGAGTGGAAGAAGGGACAACTACGGAATAAATAGCTATGTAAAGGATAAATAAAAAATAACAGATAAAAAGAAATGCAAGGGTCTGTGAAGAGAAGACAAAATATGAATACAAGAAGACAAACAATGATAGAAGAAGAGTTATATGAGACTGAGAAGAAGAAAAAAGACAAAATCTTTTCACCCCAAGACGGATATCGGAACATAACAAAATGGAAAAGCAATAAACAGCTGATATATAAGAGATGAAGAGGATGAAGGATTGGGAGGAGAAGCATGAGGAGGAAGACGACATTGCTAATAACATATACTAATGAAGGCAGTAGTGAGGTGATAACGACAGCGCGAGGTGATGCAGGTTAATTGGACGGGACAGGTGAGGGTGCTAATACTGACGGTAATGACCCAAGGGACGAAGCTTGGTTAATTAACTCCCCTCACAAGATGAGTTAAGTCTTGCCCTGCTTTGCCTGACGGAGGGCGAGGCAAGGCGAGGCATGGCAAGGGCGGGGCGAGGCGGGGCGAGGCAGGGAAAGGGGCGCCAATGACTATTTCCTTTCCTTGGTGCCTGAAATTTCTCTGGTCTGTATATTTTGGTGAGAGAAATGGTCGTGTGGTAAGTTAGATTAGTTAAGGTTTAATTGATATGTGTTATGTTAATGTTGGATTAAGATTTGTTAGTTTAAGATATGTTTGGTAACTTGACTCAACTCTAACTGACATGACATTACACAATCTAACCTAACATTCTTTTTACCTTACTTTATTTTACTGTACTACACTCGTATCTTAACGTAACCTAACACTTACGTCTGAATGTGTTAGGCTAGATGGGATAAGGTAACCTCCCTTAATCTAATGAAACTTAACCTTACATTCTCTAAATTCGTCTTGCCTTACGTAACTTCAAGCCAAACTTTACTAATCTTGCCTAACCTAACCCAGCCCTACCCACACCACACTAACCTAACACACATCAAAGACACCCAAGTAACTGATCTTTAAACCACCCAAAAGAGAGAAAATATTAACACAGCTTCCCATTGCACTCCACCCTCGCGACCTAAACCTAACCTGACCAAGCTTTACTTATCTTACTTTACATTCTCTTCCCTAACTTAACAGACCTACCCACACCACTCCAACGTAACACACATATTAGACACCCCCAGAGTAACTCATCTTGAAAACCCGAGAGAGAGAGAAAAATAACGCAGCTTCCCACCACACGCCACCCACGCGACGGTGTTCAGTTCGCGACGAGGAACAATGGCATGACTCCGCATCTCTGTAAATGAGCAGCTGTGTGTCGCGCCGTGAGTCTGCAGCGGCCACAGCGAGTCACCTGACAGTTCCGTGACTCAGCACCGCCCCGCCATGCACGTCACGTCTCAATGATTGGATCTACTTTCCCTTCTTCCTTTTTTTCTTCTTCTTCTTCTTCTTTTCATGGTTGAAATTACAAAGATAAAAAAAAACAACTTTAGGATGAAGTAACTGGAAAGGATGTTGAAATGAGAGAGAGAGAGAGAGAGAGAGGAGAGAGAGAGAGAGAGAGAGAGAGAGAGAGAGAGAGAGAGAGAGAGAGAGAGAGATGAGAGAGAGAGAGAGAGAGAGAGACGCCAGAATCTGATGTTTTCTTTTCCTTTTTTTTCTTTCTTTTTCTTTTCTTTCTTCCCTTTGTTTCAGGAATGCCGAATACAAAGAAAGAGAGAGAGTGTGAGATGGAAAGAAAGAAAACAAACGCCAGAATCTAGTATTTTCTCTTGCACAAGAATGAAATGCGTGAAAATAAGAAACAGTCACCGGAAACAAGGAAAAATAGGAAAAAAAAGATAGAAACACAAGAATTCACTATATTTTCTTCTTTGACAGGAATAAAATTAAGATTAGGAAAGAAGGAAGATTAGGAAAAGAAGGATTAGGAAAGAAATGGAGAAAATATTAGGAAAGAAATGGAGAAAAGAGCTTAAAAATAGGAAAAAATAAATGAGTAAATCACCAAATGAACTGTAAAAAGAAAAAAAAAGTAAAATTGAAGAAAAAAAAAAAACACATACAACTTAACCTCAACTTAAGGATCCACGAAAAGTAGGAAAAAGAAACCAAAGAAACCATGGAAATAAAAGAGTGGGAAAAAATAAAGCTTTAAAAAACCCAAATGATTCTACACTACCTACACTTCAACCTTTACTCACAGCGCATCAATACATCAACAAGTACAGTACAAGAACACCTGGATGGAGGAGATCGACAGCTCAAGTAGTGGTGCTGCCATTTACCTGCACGCCATCACCACTGCAGCCGCCACCACCACCACCTGCCGTCCCCTGTCCCCCGCCCCGTGCATGCCCGCCTCCTTCGCTGCGGCGCCGGGACACATGGGCGACGCGTGCACGAGAGCGCTAATCATAATAACCGATGCATAAAGGCCTCGGCAGAAAAAAGGAGACAACCCACGTGCCCTCCCTCTCTTTCCGCGCGTGAGTGAGGGGAGGAAAATGGGAAGGGCGCGCGGCAGAGGGGACGGCGAAGAGGGAGGGGAGAGGCTAAAAGACCAGAAGCAACAGTATAACAGTTGGCGAGTGGGGTCGGTCGTCTCTAAGGCTTTGTGTGAGGGGCGCGGCATCCCTTCCCAGGACAGCTGCACCGCCCCGCTAGGTGATGGCCGCCTCCCCTCGCCCTCCCTTCGTCCCCTTCTTTTCTCCTCTCTTCTCCTCCTCCCCTCAGACGCTGCCTCTTAATGCTTCCCCCCCCCTCCAGTACCTCCCTCCGTCCCCAGACCATCGCTGATCCTCTGATTTCTCTCCCACAGTCGCCAGTCCCTCTTGGGTCCTTATAACTTCGCACCCTAAAGTCCACAAGTCGTACGCCCTCCCGCCGCCGCCCACCCTGCCCTGCCACACTCGTTCAGGCCCCGTCCAGGCTATTTCTTGGGGTTTTACGCATCATATGATCGCGTACGAGTGACAAAACGAATAAAAATAGTAAGTAGGTACCACAAACGCATCTAAAATTTATCCACCTCTTGTATCTTAAGATTTTTCAGGGCGTCAGACTCGATCTAGTGACCCAGCAGTCTTCCAAGCCCAGGCAATGGCCGCAACGCAGTGCAGGCGACAGAGGGAGGAGGAGGCGATGTTGGCGGGAGCTTCACGCAGGCAGTAACACTAGGTCTGGCCTGCGGTGCTATCGCCTAGGGACACCCGCGAGGCTGATTCTGTGCCGAGGACACTGAGTTTGGGGTTAACGCGACCTTGGCGAGTGCTCACAACACTCACCACAAGCCTGAGTAGCTGTCTGACACAGTGACCTCCTGCGGCGACCCGGCTTGTGGCCTTCTTGGATCACGTGACACATCGACGAGCTCGCCCCGCGCCCCCTACTGCTCCTCATGCTTGTCGCCCTTTAACTCTTGGTGGAGCAGCAGCTACACCTTTCCCTGGATATGATATTTTTTGTTGAGTGATCGTGAGGGTCTAACAAACATGCATTAGATATTTCCTCAAGCTATCTGAAGTTCTAGAGGGCTGGTGAGAGCTTCAGTTCCTCACAAGATCAGGGTCTAACAAACATGCTCTAGTTAGTTTCCTGACGCTATCTGAAGGGCTGTTGGAAGGCTACTGTGGGCCTGAGTGGCCTCACAAGACCGAGAACGGAGCGCTAACACTTCCGCAGCCCCCCGCATGACTGGCTCCCAGACGGGGCACAAAATATCCGGTCTTCTCACCACGCACGCTATCGATTATGTGTCCCTCTGAGCGTTCTTTATTATCAGCCTGGCCCCTTGCGCCCCCACCCGCCCCCCGCCCTACCGCTGCTGCTGCTCCGGCCCTGAGGCTGCTGCTGCTGCCCCTGCTGAGACTGTTGCCCCGCGCCGTGAAGCAGCTGCCGCCTCTGCACTGATAGATGTGTTTTTTGACGGCGCATCTGTTACTTTGATCAGGAGGCGAAGACTGTCAAGTAAGCAAAGGAACGCTAATCTTATTGTGATCACTGCAAAAGACTCATGCACGAACCAATTTTCGTGTTTGTAGTTCTTCGAGTGTTTCTGCAGATTGTCATGAATGTAAAGTAAGGGACGGTAATTTAATTCAGGACATCAGTCGAATAGAATTATATAAGGAAGTATATCAAGCAAGAATTGAAGATTGAATAAAGAATTATGCACTGGAGATTACCAAGGAAAGGAAACACAGACGCAAACACTAACCTTATTCTTAACACAGAGAAGAAAAAAATATATATATATATACATGGAAGATTATAAAGAATTGAAGATAGAAGAAAGGATTATGCATTGAAGGATGACAAAAAAAAAAAGGGAAACAGAAACACAAGCACAAAGACACAGAATTTCTTACGACACAGGCCATGCGAGTGAGGAGGGAGGACGAAGAGGACAAAGTGGTGTTATTTCACATTATCCCCCACAGTGAGGCAATCAAGTGGTTTATCGATTATCAAGTAATTTAGCAGGACATGATTTTTATCTATAACTCTTCTTCCTGCCGCTGATCACAGGCGTTAAAATACCAAATAACTGACGCCCGCCTCGCAATAAATGGATAACATCAATGTGAGTAAGGAAAAGAAAGGGAAAAAAAGGACTAATGAAGGAAGTGAAGATGAAAATGAAAGAAAACAAAAAGAGTAATTTTCGGAATGAAGGAAGAGGAAGAGGGAGAGGGAGATGGAGAAGGGGAGAGGAGGAGGAAGAGGGAGAGAAGGGAGGAGAGCGGAAATAAGAGAAAAAGTTACAGTTAATTAAGAAAGTGGAAATAAAACTATACACTGAAAATAATTAAGTTAAGGAAAGTGACGAGAGAGAGAGAGCGAGAGAGAGAGAGAGGAGAGAGAGAGGAGAGAGATGAGAGAGAGAGAGAGAGAGGAGAGAGAGAGAGAGAGAGAGAGAGAGAGAGAAGAGAGAGAAGAGAGAGAAGAGGAGAAGAGAGAGAGAGAGAGAGAGAGGGAGAGAGAGAGAGAGAGCAGATGGACATGAAGAAAGACGGCGAGGGGAAATTTTGAAAGAAAAAATGTGAGAGAGGAGACAAAGACGCAGGAGATTAGGAGGGGAGGCGCGCGGCCGTTGGATTATAAGAGTTACGTCGGACGCGAATGACGGAGATGACGCACTGATGAACTCCTGCGCGCACACACACACACACACACACACACACACAGAGACAGGTGATGGCTGATAACAGTTCGTTGACTCCAGAATGTTGCGCACGAAGACAGCACGCAAACAATCAGTCACTCAGTCAGCCAGTCAGTAAATCAGACACTAAGCATTTACACTCAACTAACCAGTCCTTAACCCATAAAAAATATGATAAAAAAATAAAAAAATAAATAAAAAAAATAAATAAATCAGATCCTTCCTCGCGACTTCTAACTTGTAAACAAAACAGCTAAAGTGAGAAATAGAAGGAAAACAAAAGAGCAAAGGAGCAGAAGGCGAGAGAGGGACAGAGCAAGTTCGTTTCCTGGAGTGGCTGGTGCCGGCGGGTCGTCCCTTCAGTCCCCTCAGTAAACACATTACAGGGAGGGACGCAGCTCGATGGGGCCAACACGATGCCAGCCACACCGTCTCCTGAGGGGCGCTGCTCTCCGCCACACCAGCCTCGCAGTCACAGGGAAGCGGTAATGACAGTGCAATAGGTGTCATTACAGGACATTGCTACCATCGAAAGAGAGGATATTGAAAAGAATATTGTAAAGCGTGTGTATTTACTCGATTCTGAAGCATCAGTATGACAATAAATACAAGAAGGTGCGAGTATTTTCACCTGCAACATGAGAGAAAATAAACCATATAGAATATCAATCACAAAACCATTGCATTAATTTGATTATGGGGCATCTGTATCATAACTTTGTAGTGGACGCTGCAACCACTGCCACCTCAACCACTGAAAGAGAAGATACCGTAAAGAATATCATAAAACGTGTGTGTTTACTTGATTCATGGACATCAGGATAACAATAACTACTGGACGCTGCAATCACTGTCCCCTGCACCGTGAAAGTGACCTCAGCGTGTAGGGTATCAGTCAGACAATCATTGTATTCACTTCGTCCTGGGGCATCAGTATAAATAACAATAACTAGGTAGGTAGTAGACGCTGCAATCTCCTCCACCTGCACCGTGAAAGTGGCCACAACGTGAAGAATATCAAACAGAAAAACGAGTGTATTGACTCGATTCTGTGACATCAGTGTAAATAACAGTAACAGCACCACCTGCACTGCCAGAATAAGCGTCCACTACACAGAACATCGGTCAGGAAACGCAGGAATGAGAATATAGTATCTTTTTATGCACTCCAGTTTGCGACAACGACAATGATAACAACAACAGCAGCAACCCAAAGAATACCAGTCACAAAACACAGGAATAAGAACACAAGAACACCACCTCTGTATACACTCCGGTCCGCAACAACAACAACAACAACAACAAACAACAACAGCAACAACGCAACATCTGCACCACCAAAGTAAACATCACTCAAAGAAAAGAATACCAATCACAAAACACAGAAATAAGAACACCATCAACCCACACTACCTCCTCCTCCTCCCTCCTCCTCCTTCACAACAGGAAACACTTTGTATATACCGGAGTCTGCTGCTGCACCAACAACAACAATAGCAACAAAGTCGACAAGGGAACAAAAGTGCAAATTCAATAACAAACAAAGAGGTTCTCCCCTTGCCTGCCTCCTCCCCTCCCCGCGGCCCGGTGTGGGTGTCACCTGTTGCTGGCACCACGTGGGTCACGCCGCTCCACACCACACCAGTGCCACGAGGTCCCAGTTGTGACTCGCCTGCTGCTCCTTGTCCCTGTTCCAGCCTCAGCGCTGCGTCTTGTCTTTACTTGTACATTAGTGGTCAGAAGTAAATGTACAGTACTCTATTCTCTTTGTGTTTTAGAGTTTTCCGTCAGTCTTAAGTGTCTGATTTGGTGGAAAAAAAAAAAATATATATATATAACTCAAGCTTTTTTTTATGTTATGTTCTTATGTTTTATTGGTAGATCAGAGGATTTCAAGTCGCAGGAAGACGTGAAGTACAGAAGGGAATGTAGCAGTTTGCTTGATTTTTGACCATGAGTAAAGTTATGTAACATGTCTGAGAAAAGGTTACGAGTTCGATCCTGGCTCATCACAGCTGCTTAGTGGAAGAGGTAGCGCTCTCTCATAACCTAAACCAGAGTCACGTGATCTTAATGTTACGTTGCTATACCTCAATATACTCTCGTGTTTGTTTCTCAGTAATCACCTTCAGACGAATCCAGACTACCTATGGCAATGATGTTTTCGTACTTTCCTGTAACGGAGGTCGGGCAGTGATTCTTTCTCATCCAGGACTCGATCCCTCAGTGACGTGCTCTGTGTAAAAGAATTCCCGCCACTGTAATCCTTCACCCAAAATCAATTACCAATCATTTCCATTAGTTATCGGGGGCATCAGCATCACCGTAATCACCAAAAATCATCAGAGAGCTTGCGCGGAAACCCAATCTTGCATTTATAACCCTTTGCCGAGCCGTCCCTCACTAATCCCAATCTTCCATTCAAAGTCCAGCCTTAGATTCCCAACCAATCACCTTCCACCGCCCCAATTATCAGGCGGACCATCTCGCCCCACGGCCATGAGTGCCCCTTCCTTCCCCCTCTTCCCCCTCTCCCCTTAAGTTCCCCTTCGGCTGACGCTCCCAAGCCTCTTCTTTTTTCATTTATATTTTTTCCCGCCTGGGTGTATAGCGGCGACAGTTTCCCCTCGCGAGAAGAGAGGAGAGCACAGCCTGAGGGTTTGCTCGCCGTCCAGCACCACCACCAGACCAACTCAGCCCTCTCATTGTCCTACTAACAACCCAGCCCAGCCACGCGTCTTCCTTTATAAAACTCTCAGCGTGACTCCTCCTCCTCCTCCTCCTCGTCCTCCTCTTCTAGCTCAGGACCTTTGCGTTTTTGCACTCGCGAGGGGGAGAGAGAGAGAGAGAGGTGGCAAGGCTCTAGTTGTGGCAGTGAAAGACTCCACCTTCAACAGGGACTAGTTAACAGTCAGGCGGTCTAGTCTGTCTGTTCCCCTTGTGTCTTGGTGGCCCATATGTTCCCCTCGTTCCTTGGGCCCCTATTTCTCTCTCTCTCTCTCTCTCTCTCTCTCTCTCCCTCTCTGTCTCTTTCTCTCTTCACTCCTTCCTCTTGTTCTCCCTTGTCTCTTCCCCTTGCCCTCCCCTCCTAGTTCTCTTACTATCCCCCACTACCCTCCTCCAGCATTCTCTTTCTCTTCTTCCCCTCTTCCTCTTCCTCCTCTTCCTCCTCCCCTCTTCTAATAGCGACTTTTATGGCTGTGGGATTAAAGTTATTTGTATTTTGCAGACGGAGAGATCAGAGAAAACCTCACGTCTCCCCACAACGACTCGTATTCAATAAACGGTTTAACAATATAAATGTTTCAGTCGAGGGATAAAACAGAGAGCAAAAATCATAGTTGTATTAGGATGCATGCGTGACTAACAGAGAGAGAGAGAGAGAGAGAGAGAGAGAGAGAGAGAGAGAGAGAGAGAGAGAGAGAGAGAGAGAGAGAGAGAGAGAGAGAGAGAGAGAGAGAGAGAGAGAGAGAGAGAGAGAGAGAGAGAGAGAGAGAGAGAGAGAGAGAGAGAGAGAGAGAGCAGAGAGGGAGAGGGTGCGAAAGAGGGGAAAAGGAAGGGAAAAAATGAAAAGTAAAGCATGAAAACAATGGAGGGGAGAGGGCGGGGCGGCGAGGCGACCTGACACCTCTGGCCTCACTGGGTCACCACATAACTGTTGCCCTTCTCTTTGTGTCTGTCTGTTTGTCTCCCTTCCTTCCTCTCTTCCCCACCTTCCTTCCTTCCAGCACCCCTCTCTCTCTCTCTCTCACCCTCTCTCCCTCTTCGACTCCCAATATCTCCCCTTCTTTATCCTCAGACCTCGCCCCTTCCCGCACGCGCGCCGCCCCTCCCCACACGCGCCCAGGAACACGTGTTGTCGTCGGCGTTCCTCTTGGTTCCAGCCTCGTCCCCTCTGTTCCTCCTTACCCCTCGTTCTTTCCCTTCCAGCCGCCCTGCACCCTCTCTAGTACCCAGCTCCCCTCGCTCTTGCTCTCTCTCTGTCTGTCTGTCTCTCCCCTCCCTTTCCTTCCCCTCAAGACGTATCATTATGGGAGTTATGTGACGCACGCCTCATATAAATGACTTGTGACACTTAATTATTGTTTGCTCGGGAAATTAATTGTGTCTGTGTGTGTGTCTCTGATTTTCTTGGGTCAGTTGGTTGTGTTGGTGTGTTTGTCCGTGATTCTTATGTGATAGTAATATAGTGTTTGGGGTGTTGTTGTTTTTTTTTGTGGGGAGGGGGAGTGTTGCTTGGGGCTAAATTTTTGTTTGTTGTTTGGAGAAATGGGGGTTGTGGTTATATCAGTAGGGTGTGTGTGTGTGTGTGTGTGTGTGTGTGTGTGTGTGTGTGTGTGTGTGTGTGTGTGTGTGTGTGTGTGTGTGTGTGTGTGTGTGTGTGTGTGTGTATTTGTTTGTTTGTTTGTTTGTTTGTTTGTTTGTTTGTTGTGTTGGTGGTTGTGGTTGTGGTTGTCATCTTCAGCATCCTGAGCTATCGTGTGTCGTGTTGTTTTCTTGTTAATTGTTGTTGTAAATATATTGTTGTCACACTTCCTGTCATTACCGCTGTTGCTCCCATTTCCTTCAGCGCCTCGACCCACAGAACCACGGACCCACACAGACACGGACACACGCACACACAGACCCACGGACACAGGGACGGACGGACGCGCCTCCCAATAACGCGTGATGGAGTGGTGACGTAATTGAACCAGCGCAACAAATGACTCGCTAATACCGTCATTTGCTTCCCCTTGTGGCGGCAGCAGTGGACATCTTTCCCCTCACTTCATAAAGTCCAAGTTTTCTCAGACTGCCTCTCTTCTCCTTGCCCTCCCCCTCTCTGTCACCTCCCCGCCCCCTCCCCGCCTGCACCTCCCTGTCCCTGGTGAGTCACGTAGCAGCCCACACCAAGAGGACGCCTCCACCCACATCCCCAGAACACCCACACTTAGGAAGGTACACAAGGCGAGGTGAATATCAATAGGAGATACGGGACAAAGGTACAATAATTCTTTCTTTTCCTTTTTTTACAGAGGAGCGTGGACGGGCGACAACTGGTGAGCTTTGGGCGTGACGTGTGGCGTCTTTTGAATGGAGGTATCGATCCGCAATGATGCAACACTTTTCAAACCCTCGGGGACAGACGGAGAGGGACTGCTGGAACTACTGGGACTGACGACTGCTGCTAATGTGTCTGAGGCAGGAAGACGACTGCGCTATTCTTGTGTTCCTCTTGTGTTGCTCTTATGTACTCTACAATGATAAAGTTGTGTCTGATAGGATGAACAGCTGCAGGGGTGGCTTTTGATGTTGGAGGCGGGAGGACTGTGTTTCTCTTTCTTGTTTTCCTCTTGTGTACTCTGCAGTGATAAAAAAAAAGTTTGATGGGATGAGCAGCTGCAGGTGTGGCCTATAATGGGTGCTGAAGGGCGGAAGGTGATGGGGTGGCTCAGCGGCGGCGGCCACGTTCCCACGCTGGCGTACTCCCTTCGTACTGCACCTCAGAGACGCCGTCACGAGGGATGGTTCCTGCCCCGGCATTAAGCGTGATGCTCCTGATAGGGATTTGTATTATTTCGTATTGTTTTGCACTCACTGTTCTTCCTCTTCATTTAGTTTGTTGTGTTAGTGAAATTGAAAGAAAGCGGGGTATTGTGTGTTGTGGATGATGTTATCTTTTTTTCCCTTATTCAGATTATTCCGTATATGAATTATCGAGTTAAGATTTGTCCGTTTATCATCTGTCATTTTCTTGGTGTTACACAGAGGCGTCTTTCGATGTGTGTTTCCAAACAATTAGGAATATCTATTAGAGTCAACTGTCACTGATTTTAGTTTGATTTTCCCTTGTTTCAATCCCTCGCCGATTGCTTGTTCATTTCTGTCCATTAACCACCAAATAGTAAAGACGAAGGCGCAGAAATACAACACCTGGCGAGCATTGCCTTCCTCCGTCTCGCCTCTAAGCCACCAAGAAGCATTTATTGGAACATTTTACATAATTTCCCTAAGGATGAAGCGGCACCAACTGATTCATCTTCCCACACCAATAACATAATGAAGAAACTCTAAACTCTGAAACTAAACACAAAGACTTTAGAAAAAAAAAAAATATCTTCCGACAGCTGAAGGGCGCCCGTCGTGTATATCCCCAGCAGGCAATGGCCGAAGTGACAGGTTGCACCGGACAAGCAGACAAGGACACACCTGACGGGGATCTAAGACATTAAGGATTTAAAACCGTAAACTATTCCAGACACCACGACTCTCCATGATTCCTGCAGGAGTTAACACAAGCGACACATGCAACCTCAGAATTCCGGAGTCCTATCTCCGTCTCTTTTATTATGCATGTCGTGGCGGCCTCCCGGGAGACGCTGTTGTCTCAGCTCTGAGACGTCTGTCCGCGGAGCACCGGACACTGACAACACTAGGAAGAAAAAGGAATGTGGGATGAAAATAGGGAAGCAAAACTCAAGAAAATTATTTGTCCAAAAGTGAGATGAGGTGAAGGGAGGTCAGGCTGCAGTAGCAGAAAAAAGTAGCGACAGAAGCAGCAGCATAGGCGGCAGGGGAGACAGTGAAAGGTGTCGGTCATGGAGGCTGTATATTATTTCCTCAACAATATTGGTGCACTTCCACCGCCACCACGGATTATACCATTTATAGAAAGACGTAGGTGAAGGTCTTGCTTGCTTCACGATCTGAAGCATATACCGTTGGCTGGACTTGGCAATTCCATTCAAAATTCATAAACACTAAGCTTGGGCAGCGGTGGCTCGGAGCGAAGCCTTGGGACGAGTCTGAGGTCTCCGGCCCGGCGAGGCAAGTGGAGGACGATCCCTGGGAGCCGCTCAGAAACTCCACTCACTATTTCCTAACCTGGGAAGCCGGACCCGGAATACATTATAATTATTATTACTCTCATAAACTCCACCTAAACTCAAACAGAACAGCAAATAATCTGAGTCGCTTTCTTTCTCTTTAAAACATGACTACACATTTTTCTCGTGTGTGTCCCTGCATACATCCACGCACGGCCAGCAGCAGCAGCGTCCACCTCCCGATTTTTTTGACCAGAGACTTTGGGATGGAATAACCTTCATCAACAAGTCCATAGGGAAGATGCCTCCAGTGGCTGTCCTCGTCTTTAAATTCTCAAAAGCCTCGACCATCTTGTCCGGGGTCTCTAAAACACACCCTCCAGTGAACACGGCGCGCGGGCAAACACCAAATTCTTGCCGGCGCTTTTTCATCCTCGCTTTGAGTCTGTCTTTCGCTTTCTTCATGGCGCTGAAAAAATGGACGGAGGCACCAGGAAATATTTGGAAAGAGGGCGACCGGGGAGGCGCATCAAAGTTTCACGTGACGGAAAGCCGAGACAAGAGGGCCACCAGACTCTGGGAGGAGAAGAAAACACAAAAATGGATTCAAGCAGAAAAAGAAAAGGGGGAGAAAGATTCACAAAGAAAAGAGATTATCAATAAACAATAAGGGTGTATGCGACAAAATAATGCATGCGATGGGAACCCAAGTCACAGGAGATGTGGATTATATATATACCGTACTGCCTCGGAGCGGAAATATGTATGTATGCATACGTACGTTCGTAGCTGGCGAGGGAAATATGATGTAAAACAAAGAAAAGATAAATGTAAAGGAAAGAGAAAGAAAATGTTATACATCGAAAGTGAGGCGAAATGTAAAAGGAGAAAGTTTGTGAGAGAGAGAGAGAGAGAGAGAGAGAGAGAGAGAGAGAGAGAGAGAGAGAGAGAGAGAGAGAGAGAGAGAATCAGAGAGAGAATCAGAGAGAGAGAATCACAGGGAATCAGAATCAGAAACAGGACCAACAGAGAGAGGGAGACAGAGAGAGACAGAGTCTTTATAGCAAAGAGAGAGAGAGAGAGAGAGAGAGAGAGAGAGAGAGAGAGAGAGAGAGAGAGAGAGAGAGAGAGAGAGAGAGAGAGAGAGAGAGAGAGAGAGAGAGAGAGAGAGGGAGGGAGGGAGGGAGGGGATCAGGCAGGCAGGCAGGCAGGCAGGGAGGGAGGGAGAGAGGAGGGGGAGTCTCAGCGATGGAAGGGAAAGAGGACAAAAGAAAAGGGGCGTGAGAGGGGAGAAAAAAAGTAGTGTGGGGGTAATTTGGAACTCTCAAGGGAGGACGGAAAGAAGAATAAATTTGATTAGTTGATCCGGAGACTGTAATGTAAGTTGTGACCACCACCACTACCACCACCACCACCGCCAACACACGAGGCAAGGACCTCGACGAAGAAACGAAGAGCTCTTGAAGAAAACGGAGACGAGGTGAAAGAAAATGATGATACTTGCAGGCTGAGGAGTGCGGGGAGGAGAGAAGTGGGGCGGCGGGTCGCTATACCGGGGTGAGGGGAGACCAAGGGGGAGGCGTAGGGGGAAGGCCACGTGTTCAATGTACGCAGGCGACGACATCAAGACGCCACTGTCGCCGCATATTGCCGACGCCGCCCCTGGGAAGGCACGGAAAGTGATGACAACGAGAGCTGGAGGGAGAGGGGGAGGGGAGAGAGGAGGAGAGGGGAGGAAGGAAGGAGATGGGGAGGAAAAGGGAGCAGAGGAGCGGAAGGAGAAAAGGAGTGGAGGAAAGAGGATAGAGAGAGGAGGGAGAGGGTTGTAGAGGGGAGGGGGGAGTAGAGAGGAAGGAGAGGGGGATAGAGTGAGAAGGTAGGAGAGGGAAGTAGAGAGAAGAAAATAAAAGGGGAGGAGAGGGAAAGGAAAAGGGAATAGGAGAGAGAGAGGGATAGAAGGGGAGGTGATGGAGGAGAGGAGAATAGAGAGGAAGGAGAGAGGAAGGAGAGGGGAGTAGAGAAGAATGATGGAAGGGGAGGAGAGGATGAGGGGAGGAGAGGGGGGAAGTAGAGGGGAGAAGAGGAGGAGAGGGAAAGAGAAGGGAGTAAACAGGATTGACTTTATTTTCTTATTTATCTTTCTCTTATTTCTGCTTTATTACTATTTTCATATTTATATTTTATTTTTACTTTTACTTTTTTACTTTTTAATATTTTTTACTTCTTTCTGTTTTAATCTTTTCCTCGTTGCCTTTTCCTCGTTTATATGCAGGAAAAGTTTTTTTGTTCCTGTTTTTTTCTTTTTAGCTTAAGTGTTTTTTTTATGTATTCTTTGAAATATATCTTATACTGTTTTAAATCTCTCTCTCTCTCTCTCTCTCTCTCTCTCTCTCTCTCTCTCTCTCTCTCTCTCTCTCTCTCTCTCTCTCTCTCTCTCTCTCTCTCTCATGACATACTACTACTAGTATGTAGTAGTAGTAGTAGTAGTAGTAGTAGTAGTAGTAGTAGTAGTAGTAGCAGTCGTAGTAGTAGTAGTAGCAGTAGTAGTAGTAGAAGTAGTGGAAATAGTAGTAATAATAATGACAGCAATAACAATCAAAATAATAATGATAACAACAACAACAACAACAACAACAACAACAACAACAACAACAACAACAACAACAACAACAAGAAGAAGTTTATTCATCAGTCCCTTCGTCAGGTGCACACCACAACACAACCCGGAGATAATCAGCACTACACAAGCCTCAAGCCGCCTCTAGGGACACGCCCCGGTGAGAGAGAGAGAGAGAGAGAGAGAGAGAGAGAGAGAGAGAGAGAGAGAGAGAGAGAGAGAGAGAGAGAGAGAGAGAGAGAGAGAGAGAGAGAGAGAGAGAGAGAGAGAGAGAGAGAGAGAGAGAGAGAGAGAGAGAGAGAGAGAGAGAGAGAGAGAGAGAGAAGAGGGGAAGGGGTGGAATTTTGATGGTGTTGTGTTGAAGGGAGTGAGGGAAGACATAGGGGAGAAAGAGAAAGAGGAGAAAGAGAGAGAGAGGAAAGAGAGAAAAAGGGAGAGAGGATGAGATGAAAAAGGAGAGATGGTTGTAGAAGGGAAGAATGGGAGAGAGAAAGAGAGAAAGGCTTAGTGATGGAAGAAAGGGGAGAAGAAAGGAATGGAAGGGAAAGGAGGAGAGAGGGGAGAGGAGTGAGGGAGAGAGATTATGAAAAAAAAAATATGGAAGAGAGAGAAAGATGAAATGAGACAGAAGGATAATGAACATGGGAAAAAAAAGGAAAGAGAAGGGGGATAAAGAGAAAGAAGAAAGGAGGGAGAAAGGGAAGGAAATAAAGAAAGAAAGGGAGAATTACGTAAAAGACTGCAGAGAGAGAGAGAGAGAGAGAGAGAGAGAGAGAGAGAGAGAGAGAGAGAGAGAGAGAGAGAGAGAGAGAGAGAGAGAGAGAGGAAACAGTGATGTCGGAATTACACACACTAATGACACAATACTTTTTTTCATCACTGTTCACTCTGTTATGTTGCGCCAAATATCCATTTTTAACCTTCCTGTCACATTAGCACATGAAAAACTATGAAGGATATTTGGAAACACTTCTGTGCTCCACCGCTCCACATTCAAAAGACCCAGGATGGAGTTACACAGGTTTTTAAGAGCGTTTTGAGGGTTCTAGTGACAGATGAACAAGATTTTTTACATTATTAAGAGGAGAAACGCTACTGAGAACCTCGCTTATCATCTTTGTGCCGTTTGAACACGTGGTGGCGGCCTAGGCGACAAGCGGCGATGCATCTCCTTAAAAACAATCGATATTTCCTGTGGTATTTGGGGCAAACTCCAGGCTGCCTTTCAGCGTCATATTGTCCCTTCTCCTCCCTTCTTCCCATTCTCTCCTCCTCCCCCTACCCCACCACTGCAGCCTGCTGACGCCCCCAAGGCCTATAAACGAGACCTTAGGGAATAATCTCTCTCTCTCTCTCTCTCTCTCTCTCTCTCTCTCTCTCTCTCTCTCTCTCTCTCTGCGAAAAGGTGAATAAAGTGGTGACGATAAATGAAACAATGACAGGAAAGTGAGAGAGAGAGAGAGAGAGAGAGAGAGAGAGAGAGAGAGAGAGAGAGAGAGAGAGAGAGAGAGAGAGAGAGAGAGAGAGAGAGAGAGAGAGAGAGAGAGAGAGAGAGAGTGTGTACGCATATTCTAAGGAAATGAACCCACCCACACACACACACACACACACACACACACACACACACACACACACACACAGAGGGGGAGAGACGGAGAACGAGACAGAGAGAGAGAGAGAGAACAAATAGGAAACCATACATTTTTGGAGACCAGTTAACCTAATTTTGCGCTCATGATTCCACCATGTTTCCCATTATCCGTGTGATGGGAGGGGTGATTAATAGACAGCAGTAATGGCGGTGGGGAAGGGGCGTGCATGAGGCTGGCGATAATAGTAGCAGTAACGGCAGTAGTAGTAGGAGCAGTGGTAGTTGTAGTAGTGGTAGTACTAGTAGTAGTGGGTGTGACAGAAGGTAGAAGTTAAGAT
>NC_087168.1:19482149-19494649 GCF_035594125.1 Scylla paramamosain
TTTCTTTTCTTTTTTTTTTTGGTTCCTGTTAAGGTGAGTTTATATTGTTTTATTTGGATTATTATTATTATTTTTTTTTCAAAGGGCATTGATGTGATAAGTCAGGTTCTCCTGTGTGTTTTTCATATTGATAATGTAGAATCTTTGTTGAACTATTACTAGAATCATGAAAACACCATTGAAAACCACCAAAACCTAACCTAACCTAACCTAACTTGATCTAACCGTTACCTAACCTAACCTAATCTAACCTAAACTAACATAACCCAATAACCTACCCTTACCTAACCTAACCTTAATAACTTCCACTAGACACTATTAAAAGTAAAAAGGGAAATGGACCTGACTTGAAGAAAAAAAAAAGTTAAAATTTTGTGAATGCAGTGTTTAACTAATACTCTTGGTTTATATACGTTTTCTGTGCACTTTATATTTTGTGGTTAGAAGGGTAACTTGGAAATATGTGTAAATGTAAAGTGTATGTTTTTTTTTTTTAATGGGTGTACGTGTCTGTATGTATATAATGTAGTGAAATGTGAAGAGAATTTTATGATATATTTAGTTCTATATGCCGGAAGGGTCAAGGATAAAAATAAATAAGTAAATAAATAGTTGTTTTTTTTTCTCTATATTTTACTGCGTTTATTTATTTATTTATTTTTTTATTTATTTTCTTGTTTTCTGTTCATAAAGTATTACGCTCAAGTTGCAACACTCTCTCTCTCTCTCTCTCTCTCTCTCTCTCTCTCTCTCTCTCTCTCTCTCTCTCTCCCTCAGAATTCTTTCCCTTCATTCCCTCTTCCTGTTCCTGATATTATTTTATCCTTTTCTTTTATTTATTGAATCACAAGTTACAAAAAATACTAACAAGAATAACTAGTTTTATTTCTTCTTATCCTTTGGCATTTTCATGGTTAAAAGAGTTTGTGTGTCTGTCTGTCTGTCTGTCTGTTTGTTTGTCTGTCTGTTTGTTTGTCTGTTTGTTTGTCTGCCTGTTTGTTTGTCTGTTTGTCTGTCTGTCTGTTTGTCTGTCTGTTTGTTTGTCTGCCTGTGTGTTTGTCTGTCTTTTCTGTCTCTTCAGTTCTGATAGTCTATATGCTTTCCCTGATTCCGTCTCTCTCTCTCTCTCTCTCTCTCTCTCTCTCTCTCTCTCTCTCTCTCTCTCTCTCTCTCTCTCTCTCTCTCTCTCTCAGTTGAATAAACTCCATAAATGTTTCCCTGTACACACACACACACACACACACACACACACACACACACACACACACACACACACACACACACACACACACCATGCCCCCCTCTCTATTTTCTCAACCGCTTTTAATTCTATTTTCTTCCTTTTCTTCTCACTTTCCCTCACTCCCCTCTTCCTCTCTCTTTACATCCTTGCCCAGCGTATACCTTCCTCGGAGTACTTCCCCTCACCACCACCACCACCACCACCACCACCACCAGCAAGGTACTCTCTGCTATCTTTGGGCAGACCAAACCCTCGTGTTCTTAATTTCCTACAACAGATATCCTTGTTGTAGTGGCGAACATGCAGGCTTGTTGGCTTGATCGTGTGTGTGTGTGTGTGTGTGTGTGTGTGTGTGTGTGTGTGTGTGTGTGTGTGTGTGTGTGTGTGTGTGTGTATGTGTGTGTTTGTTTCCTTATCTTCTCCTCTTCTGTTTTTCTTTCAGTTTCTTTTCCCATCTAAGTTTCCTTCCTGATTTTCCTTCTTTTACCTCTTCTTATTTCTTTTTTTCTCCTCATTCATTTTTTTTAACTCTAATCTCTTATCGATACTTCTCTTCTAACTGGTTTCTTCTGTCCACTTGATTCACGTTCTCATGACGTTCTCCTCCTCCTCCTCCTCCTCCTCCTCCTCCTCCTCCTACTCCTGGTATTCTTAATTTTTCGTCTCCTTATCCATTTCCTTTAAGTTCTCCTTCTCTTGATCCTTCTCACACTCTTTTTTATCCTCATTCTTCTTTTTAATCTTCCTTTACTTCTCCTTCTCCACCTCCTCGCCTTCCTTTTTATTCTCCTTCTCTTCCTCCATCACGTTCTTGAATTAACCTTCCTCCTCTAACTGATCCAATTCCCACTCCTTGTCCTGGCCTTCACTCTGCAAACCCTTCTCCTCCTCCTACTAATACTTCCATCTTCTGTTTCCCTGTCCTGCTAATCCACCAACTCCACCTCCTCCTCCTCCTCCTCCTCCTCCTGCTCCAACTGCTCCTGGTAATCTTCCACCAACTCCACCTCCTCCTCCTCCTCCTCCTCTTCATCCTAGTTGACACGCCCACGATCACTATCACGGCCCAAAACGTCAGATATTGGTGTCAATCCCCCTTCAGGCCACGACACCTGGGCAGGAACCTCTCGCATGTCTCCAGGAATATCAGAGTAAGTGACCTCCCTCGACTGGGCGCGGATAGGACGAAGTTACGAGGCACGGTCCAAGGGAATTCCGCTCCTAAGGGCCTGCGAGGGCTTATCACCGTCTTAATGCGAGGGGGAGAGCGGGTCTAATCTGCAGATCAATTTGGAAGTTCCGATATAGCTAGGGAGTCACACTGCTAATGACCTATTTAGCTCTGGCCTGGGAGAGAGAGAGATGGAGAGAGGGTGGAGACTCTGAGAGGATATGTACTGTATCTTCTGAGGATTCCATGGGCTTCCTGGTTCATGCTTCAAGACAACAGGGCACAGCTAGGGTGGGAGGATTACCAGAGTGAGTGGCTTCGGGTGCTGAGAGATGCGTCTTAGCTGCCCAAGGTGAGAGAGGCAGCAGGGAAGGGAAGTGAGGATGGGATGCAAGTGGTAGGTGAGGCTGAGTGGTGGTAGATGGTGTAGCGAGTGTGAGTGGGAGTTAAGATGTGTGTGGGGAGAAGGTAAGGCTGAATAAAGATGTAAGAATAGGAGAATATAGTGAGTTTGTACATTGAAGGCTCGTATGGTGAGTGAAAATGATGGAGAGTGAGCTTGTGAAGTAAATGTGAGCAAGGTGAAGGTGAGGCTGAGTATTGATTTATGATAGTGTACAGTGTAGAGTGAAAATGAAGAAAAGTGAGGTGAAGCTGAGATGTGGATAAAAAAAAAGAGATGTTTATAGAAATGCAAGTTACAATAGTTGAAATAAAGAACATATTACGTTGATGATAAGTAAAGAATTATTCATATGAGGAATTACTGAACTGAATAAAGCTAAAACAGGAGGAGGAGGAGTAGGAGGAGGAGGAGGAGGAGGAAAGGAAGGAGATTAAGAAAGGAAGACGAGAGAGGAAGAGGAGATGAAAATTAATAAAAAAAAGAATAGAGGAGCAGGATGCAGAGGATGAGGAAGAGGAGATGCGTTCGAGAAAGAAGAGTAGGAGGAGGAGGAAGGAGGGAGAAAAGAAGGAAGAAGAGATTAAAAGAAGCAAGGAAACACAAGTAGAGGAAGTAAGAGGAGAAGGAAGAGAGTCCATCCGGGAGAGAGAGAGAGAGAGAGAGGGAGAATGATACCTGGAGGAGACAAAATGCTCTCCTTCATTTTCCTTCTCCTCCTCCTCCTCCTCCTTGTGATGAAATGGGGGAAGCGAGTGAAAGGAGGGGAAGACAGGATGCGGGAAGAGAGACACACACACACAGAGAGAGAGAGAGAGAGAGAGAGAGAGAGAGAGAGAGAGAGAGAGAGAGAGAGAGAGAGAGAGAGAGAGAGAGAGAGAGAGAGAGAGAGAGAGAGAGAGAGAGAGAGAGAGAGAGAGAGAGAGAGAGAGTAACAACAGTTATGCCGAAATGATTCTTCTTTTTCTTCTTCGTCCTCCTCCTCCTCCTCTTCGTCTTCATCTTCGTCTTCCCTTTCGTTCTTTTCGTCTTCCTCCTTCTCTCATTCCTCCTCTTCGTCCTCATTTTCGTCCTCTTCGTCTTCCTCCTCCTCCTCCTCCTCCTCCTCCTCCTCCTCCTCCTCCTACTCCTACTCCTACTCCTCTTCCTCCTCCTCCTCCTCCTCTTCCTCCTCCTCCAGCACAGCCTCACTTCCCGGAAGGCTCGGCGCTTCTTCCCTTCCACTTAATTTCCTGCCGAGATTTAGGTGTCAGTGTCTCGCCGCGCCTCTCGCCACCTGACCATGGAAGACCCTCAAGTGGCGCCCCTCAAGGAGTCTCCGGAATCCTGACCCTCGCAACTCCTTCCCTTTGTCCCTTCCGTTGTCGCGTCGCCAGGAGCAATGCATGGTGCTAAGATGTTTGGTGTTACTGTGAGTATGTGTGTGTGTGTGTGTGTGTGTGTGTGTGTGTGTGTGTGTGTGTGTGTGTGTGTGTGTGTGTGTGTGTGTGTGTGTGTGTGTGGTTTGTTGATATGCCTTTATTTTTCTGATGGAAGGGAGATTTTGTGGAAGGAGTCAAAGATAAAGGCGGCAAAGACAGCGAGTGAAAAATGGTGTCAATAAAAACTCACAAGGAAGGCCAAATATATGAAATGTTTTTAACTATTTTGGGAAGCGATGATTATGGATATTTTTTTTATTTATTTTTATTTTAGAAAAGCTACGAGACAAAGTTAAGGTAAGCATGAGGAACAAGAGGATGTGTGCAACAAGATGGTGAGGAAGAACAGAAGACCCAAGCACAAAACCAGAGTAATTCTTAACTTTATGGGAGGCGATAATTATGCAAGCTTCCCTCATTTTTACACAACAAAATCCACGCGAACAAGAGCCTGAACTGGCATACAATACAGGACACGAGAACATGGCGGACGAGGAGAGGATGAAAGCAAACAGAACAGAGGCAAGAACAAGGCCACGCAGAACACCTCGCCGGACGGACACTCGGGTCAACTCCGCCGGCAAAATGACCTCGACTTAACAAGCCAATCAGGTGTAATTGACAGAGTGGCCGGCGGTGCCTCGCTTCTTGATTGGTGGACGTAACCTTAAGGGGCAGCTCATCGGGGGCCCTGAGATCTAATACCTCCTCGCAGTGCTAATCTCCGCTACCCGGGGTGATGCAGGGCCCGCCTCGCCACCTGTGTGCCTTCCTTCCTCAGGTGGCTGGCAGGTGGGCGACTGGCTACATGTGCACACAGATTGACAGAAAGACAGACAGGAAACAGACAGATAGATAGATACACAGAAAAGTGAAGACAGACAGACAGACAGAAAAATGGGTCAAAAGCCAGACAGAGGGATAATTAGAGCGACAAACAGACAGACATACAAGTAGATACGTAGATAAGTAGACAGACATACATACATACATACACACACACACACACACACACACACACACACACACACACACACACACACACACACACATAGAGATAGACCAACAGAAAGGTAAATAAATAGATAGACAGACAGGCAGACACATAGATAAATAGACATAAAGATAGTCACGTACAATTCTCTCTCTCTCTCTCTCTCTCTCTCTCTCTCTCTCTCTCTCTCTCTCTCTCTGAAATGCCTGAATTCACAAACCCGGATATTGAAGACATATTTTTTTTACACGTCCCTTTCTCAACTTCCTGTCGCTCTCTCTCTCTCTCTCTCTCTCTCTCTCTCTCTCTCTCTCTCTCTCTCTCTCTCTCTCTCTCTCTCTACTATGACAGTTTTTTTTCTCAACGGCAGCAACTTCAAAGAAAAATAAACAAATAAATAAAGGGAAAAGCAGAACATCCATTGCTAATTAGTCTGTTTCCGCGAAAGAATAAACCCTCTCTCTCTCTCTCTCTCTCTCTCTCTCTCTCTCTCTCTCTCTCTCTCTCTCTCTCTCTCTTACATTTTTTACACCTGTGCGTAAACGTGTATGTGTGTTGCAGTGAGAGGGGGAAGAGCACGTGGTGAAGGGGAGAGAGAGAGAGAGAGAGAGAGAGAGAGAGAGAGAGAGAGAGAGAGAGAGAGAGAGAGAGAGAGAGAGAGAGAGAGAGAGAGAGAGAGAGAGAGAGAGAGAGAGAGAGAGAGAGAGAAAGGAAGGTCAGGGAAGAAAGTTTACAGAGGGGTGAGGGTTACAGATACAGAGAGAGAGAGAGAGAGAGAGAGAGAGAGAGAGAGAGAGAGAGAGAGAGAGAGAGAGAGAGAGAGAGAGAGAGAGAGAGAGAGAGAGAGAGAGGGTGCTAGGGGAAAAAGAGTGACCTTGAAACAGGAAAGAGTGATGGTGGAGGGGACAGGACTGGAGCTGCTGTGGTGAGAGGGGAGAGGGACGGGAGAGGGAAGAGGGAGAGGGAAGAGGGAGAGGGAGAGAGAAGTGAATGCCGATAAAGATGACGTGGCCACTACACCAGTAAGGGGAACAAGTGGAATAAACACAATAAAGTAGACTAAAAAATATAAAATCAAAACACATCTTGGAAATGAAGTGAAATTTAAAAAAATGGAGTTTCCCAGAGAGAGAGAGAAAGAGAGAGAGAGAGATGTATATACACACACACACACTCTCTCTCTCTCTCTCTCTCTCTCTCTCTCTCTCTCTCTCTCTCTCTCTCTCTCACGCACTCACTCACACACACACAAGGGGAAGTAGAGGAAGGATAAGGGAGAAGAGCCAGGGAGGGAGGGAGGCAGGGAGGGAGGCAGGGCAGGGAGACAGGAAGGTGTCACTTACG
This sequence comes from Scylla paramamosain, assembly GCF_035594125.1. Taxonomy (NCBI): domain Eukaryota; kingdom Metazoa; phylum Arthropoda; class Malacostraca; order Decapoda; family Portunidae; genus Scylla; species Scylla paramamosain. The sequence continues at coordinate 19,488,726 of NC_087168.1, forward strand.
GCCCGGGCGTCGCGGAGATCAGGTTGATGCCGCCCCAACTGGTGACGGATTGTGGTGTGGGAACCAAGTCGCCCCGCCCCACCGTGCCCGCCCCCGCCCAGCTCCGCCCCAGCTGCCTCTAGTGCCAGTCGAGCTCCCAAGCCTCTCAGCCTCGCCCCCCTCCTCCTCCAGCCAGCCAGCCAGCCAGCCAGCCAGCCAGCCAGCCAGCCAGCCATCCCTTCCTTCCTCAATAGCTCCCTGTAGTGTCATCTGTTGCCTTCCGCTAACTCGCTAAAACTGAGCATAAGAGAAATGCGTGTTTTCTGGCAGGTTTTCAATGTTGGCGTCTTGTTTTCTTGTGATGGGGAGGGTATTAGTGCATGTAATTTGAAGTAGAGGTCTTTTTTTTCTATTTATTTTTTTTGTGCTTGTTTTTGTCAGGGTTTCAATGTTGGGTTTTTGTGTTTTCTTATAAGGAATGTTAGTGCATACAATTTATAGCTCTTTCTTTCCCTTCCTTTTTTTTTTTGGGGGGAGGGTGTGGATGATCTGTCTTTTTCCTAATTCCTGTTTGTTTTCACTTACCCTCCTTCTCACTTTATGAAATCTATTCCGTATGCATTTCCGAAGCTTTTTTTCTGAGCCATTAGACATCTTAACCTCTTTCACTCCCATATCCTTAGACCCCAAGAAGAAGACAGAACAGAACGTCTTAGGGGCGTGACAGTAAGAGAGACGAGTAACAAGTGACGGTGGAAGAGTGAAGAACGAAGCAATGCAGGAAACAGCAGAAGCAAGGAGTGGGCGACCTAAGAAGCGTTAGAAAGCAAGACAGGACACAAGAAGAAGGAGAAAAAGAAGTGGAAAAAAAAAAAAAAGAGGAAAACAAGAGGAGACAGGTGCATGACATTTCCAATGGTACCAGGTGCGTTTATATTTAGCATTAGCGGAGACCTGCCTCCCTGACGGCCTGGCTGCGCGTCACCGCTACGGGGAACAGTTACGGCTAGCCCACGTGACCGCCGTGACGTCACACAGCCTCCCCCCAACAGCCCCCCGCGGGAAGAGGAGGAGGTGACAAGGAACGAACTCACAGAACTTAAACACACACACACACACACACACACACACACACACACACACACACACACACACACACACACACACACACACTTCCATCCCCATCCATTGCACTTAGCCACCACCGCCACGATCATCACCACCTGAGCACTCACTGTTCACTCTCACACTCTCCCACACTCTCCCTCCTTGCCTCTCCCATCCGGCCACGCGCATAGCTCAACAGGAGTGAATCACTGCCCCAGAGAAGCAGCTCCACCCATCAGTAATTCAAGAGTAAACACAGACTCAGCATCTCGTCTTCCAACACCAGCAGGAGGGAGGAGACGGGGCAAGGCTACACTATTTTCACTGAACTAACTCCTCTCCTCTCCGACCTGCTCCTCTTCTTCTTCTTCTTCTTCTTCTTCTTCTTCTTCTTCTTCTTCTTCTTCCTGCTGCTGCTGCTGCTGGTGCCTACATCTCGAGGGCAGAAAAGAAGGTAGGTATGTCTCCCCTCCTCCTCCTCATCATCATCATCATCATCATCTTCCTCTTCTTCCTCCTCCTCCTCCTCCTCCTCCTCCTCCTCCTCCTCCTCCTCCTCCTCTTCCTCTACCTGCATGCGTGCGTGCTTCTAGTCTTCCTCTTCTTTTTCCTGATACTATTTCTTCTGTTTCTTTTTTCTCTCTCTTTCTCTGTACTTCCTTCTTTTCTTTCTTCTCCCTCTACTTCTTTCTTCTTCTCTTGCTTTCTTTCTCTCTGTGATTTAAGTATACAAGTATTCTTCTGCTTCATTTTCTTCCTCGTCTCCCTTCTTCTTTTAGTCTATGGCTCAGATAAATTCTTCTAGTTCTCTTCCTCTTCCTCCTTAGTCTTCTTCCAACACCTCTTCCTCCTCCATTTTCTTCCAACCCCTCTTCGTCCTCCTCTTCTCACTCTACTCCTCAAATATATCCTTCTAACTCTCTTCCTCTTTCTTTTCTCCGTCTTCCCTTTCCTTCTCTCATTTTACGCCCCAGCTTTATCCTCCTCCTCCTCCTCCTTCTTTTCTTTAATTTCTTTTTGTCTCATCTTGTTCCTCTTTTAATTCCTGTGATCTAATCTTCTTTTTTTTTCTTTTATCCCTCTTTCTATTCTTTATCCCTTCTTCCTGTGCAATTATACTTCCTTTCTTCTTTTATATTTTATTTCTTATCCTTTCGTGTTTCTTCGGTTTCTTTCTCATTTCACTTTCTTTTTTTTTTTTAATTCCATCTTCCAACACCGCGTTTCTATTTCTCCTTCTTATTATTCTTCTTATCATGTTTCTCTTTCTCTCCTTTTCCTTCCTTTTCTCATTGGAAGTGTACCGAATTTCAAGGTATTTTCCTTATTGAGATTCCTCCTGCCTTCCTTTTCCCTCTCCTTCCTCCTTTCCTTATTCCTTTTCCTTTGCGGCGCCTCCCTGGAGAGAGAAGTCTGTCTTTCTTCCACTCTCTCTCTCTCTCTCTCTCTCTCTCTCTCTCTCTCTCTCTCTCTCTCTCTCTCTCTCTCTGGTTAACTTTTTTTTTTTGCTTTCCTGAATCTCCTGCACCTTCCTCTTGATTCTCCTCCTCCTCCTCCTCCTCCTCCTCCTCCTCCTCCTCCTCCTCCCGTCCTTCCCCGTTTCTTTGCTTCTTCCTCCCTCCCTCCTCCTCCTTCTTCCTCGAGGCTCACGGCCCAGAATGTTGATTTATGCACATATTCACTGCTTCTGGTAATTTTTCTTTGCGCTGGGAGGAACAGGAGGAGGAGGAGGAGGAGGAGGTAGTGGTAGTGGTGGTGGTGGAAGGTGAACAGTATAATGACTAAAGGTTAACAATTTCATACAAGGCAAATATGATGTAGGTTGAATAATAATGATGTCTATGAGGATGATGATGATGAAGAAGGAAAAAAGACGACGAAAAACGATTAATGAAGAAGATGACGACGACAGCGACAACAAAGAGGAAGAAAAAGAAGAACAAGAAGACAATCATTACAACAACCACGACGAAGAAAACGACAAAAACGGAAACGACAAACGGAACCAACGCAGTCACCCTCGAAAAAGAAAACGGGAGAAAAAAAAAAAAAAAAAAGAACTGGCGATGAAGACACGCAGGAGATGAAACAATAGGAAAAAAAAAACACAAAACACGGATAACCAAGCCATGAGTGAGACATAAAAAGAAAGGAAGCTTAAAAATACACACGTGCCTTACGAAAAACTTAAAGAAAAAGGCAAAAAGGGCAAGAACATGACCAGCGATGGCGTCTTTCTGGAAGGTAAGGCTGAGACAACACGCTGCTCAGGTATGCACGAGAGATAAAAACACAGGTATGGAATGGGGAAAAAAGATTAGCGAGAAAATAGACAAGAGCAGCGTATGAGGAAGAGAAAGAAGAAGATGGTAGAGGAGGAGAAGTAAGAGGCTGTGGTGGTGGTGGTGGTGGTAGTGGTGGTGAGTTTACATATATGGGGCTGGAAAAAAAAAAAAATAGGAAGAGGAAAAGAAGGAAGAGAAGGAAAGTGGTAGAAGAGAAAAAAAAAGATAAGTTGGAGACGGTAGTAGTGGTGGTAATGGTAGTGGTGGTGAGTTTACATATTATATGGGAAGAGAAAAAGAAGAGACGACGATGAAAAGGAGAAGGAAGAGAAGAAAGGTAGTGGTGGAAGAAGAGAAGGAAGTAAGAAGCAATGCAGTTGGTAGTGATGGTGGTGATGGCGATGGTGATGTTAAGTTCACAAATATGGTATGGGAAAAAAGAGAGACGAAAATAAAGCATGAGGAAGAAAAGAAGAAAGAAAAGGAGGTGGAAGAGAAGCAGTAGTAGGAGCAGGAATGAGACAATACAGCATGGTGGTGGTTGAATTGAGAGAGAGAGAGAGAGAGAGAGAGAGAGAGAGAGAGAGAGAGAGAGAGAGAGAGAGAGAGAGAGAGAGAGAGAGAGAGAGAGAGAGAGAGAGAGAGAGAGAGAGAGAAGGAAAATTACACGAAGAAAAGAGAGAGACGCTACACCCCAAGCAGAGGTATATTTGCCGTTACAATATTAAGCAGACTCTCCCTCTGTGTGTGCAGCAGGGAACCACCTCTGTTCTGTCTTCACCAATTAACGAAACTTCTACCTGTTAATTAGAAATTCTCATTGGCCGTGTCATTAGTTATGCTTAGGGTAAAGAAATGATGTCTCAAAGATGGAGCGAGAACGAGAGAGAGAGAGAAAGAGAGAGAAAGAGACGAGAGAGAGACGAGATTACATAAGACAGTGATAAAAAAAAGAATGAAGAAACAAAACTAAGAGATGAATAAAAGAGATAAACGTAACAAGAAGAAGAAGGAGAAAAAGAAGGGAAAACAAAAAGTAAGAGCAAAAGAAGGAATGATAAGTCTTGACAGCAACGACAGCGGAGATACAGAAAACGAAAGGTGGATGGAGAAGGATGAAAGGATAAGGAGGAGGAGCACAGACAGAATCCATTGAAGGCAATAACTGAGTTGCCCAAATGGTAAAGTCAACATTATCCAAGAGGGTGAAGAGGAACGAGTAGCGAGAAGAGAGAGAGAGAGAGAGAGAGAGAGAGAGAGAGAGAGAGAGAGAGAGAGAGAGAGAGAGAGAGAGAGAGAGAGAGAGAGAGAGAGAGAGAGAGAGAGAGAGAGAGAGAGAGAGATACAGGAGGAGGAGGAAGAGGAGGAGGAGGAGGAGTCTAAGGCCTGTCGAAGTACTGATGATCGAGCGAGGCCAATTAAACACAGGAGAAAGAAAGCTCTTAATTAGAAGCTCAGCAGGAAAGAGGGGGAAAAAAAGACAAGAGAGTTAATTTCCTCATGAAGATAAAAGGGTTGAGACGAGTGAGTGAGATGGGAGATACGAGTAGTTCCTTGGAGAGAGAGAGAGAGTGAGGGAGAGAGGAAGGAAGACTCTCTCCCTCTCCCTCTCTCCCTCTCTCCACGCACGCACCGTCGGAGGAGAAATTACAGCAGCAGGGCAAATAAGAATACATAATTCAAGGCCATTTGCTCGCGCTCAGCTCAGTCCATTGAGGCGTGAGAAGACGGGAATTCAGATCAGGAAACTCACCACGCTGACTCAGGTGAAGGACTGAGTGAGTGCTGGGTAAGGAGGTGAGGAAGTGTGGGTGAGACTGAGAGGGAAGGAAATAAACAGTAAAAAAAAACTAAGTATGCATTTAAGACTGAGAAAGAAAGTGTGGGCATGTGAGGCTGAAAAATAAAGCAAGTTAAGGTTGTTTTTTTTAGGGAAGTAAGTGTGCATATGGTATATACTTGAGATGCCTGGAGTGAATGAATAAGAGAGTGAGTATCTTCTAGGTAAATAAAGGAGTAAGAAAGTGAGGTTGACAAGTTGAGAGGGAGTAAAGAAGTGAATAAGCGTCTTGCATGTGAAATTGATAAACCTGTTAATAAGTAAGAAAATTATTGTCTTACATGTGAGATTGACAAGGTGAGGTTAGGTAAGTGAGATAAAATTACCTGATAGTAGTAGTAGTAGTAGTAGTAGTAGTAGTAGTAGTAGTAGTAGTAGTAGTAGTAGTAGTAGTAGTAGTAGTAGTAATAGTAGTAGTAGTAGTAGTAGTAGTAGTGGCAGAGGCAACAGCAATGATAGTGTAGAAGTTATTAGCAATATCAATATTCTTGTTACGAAGGTATAATACAAAGAAAAAAACACATATTTTCGTGCACCATTAGTTAGGTGGACAGAGAACAGCTGCCGCACACAAGCCGCACAGCCACACACACACACACACACACACACACACACACACACACACACACACACACACACACACACACACACACACAATCCCCACATCCCCAAACACACACACACACACACACACACACACACACACACACACA
>NC_087168.1:19499649-19502149 GCF_035594125.1 Scylla paramamosain
ACTGTCTCACAACTATGTATGTGATTCTAAATGAACTGATTCTTATGCCTCGAATATAAGAACTATTTAATTTAAGGGCATAAGACAAGAAGAATGTGAGAAAAATAAGGGAATTTGCAAGAAGCCAGCAGGTATACACATGGTATCATTTCTTTATGTATCTCTAAAACACAGCATGTCTTTCCTGCCTCGTCACCACCACCATTACTACTACAACCACTACCACCACCCACACCATCATCAGTCCTTATGTTTCTTCACCACCACCACCACCACTATCATTATCAGAACCACCACCACCACTACCACCACCAGTCTTAATGTTTCCACTACAGAACAAATAGTCACTACCAGCCTTCCACACTCATCTCTGTCGCTTCTTGTTTTCTCCCAGTCAGACTTCTTTTCCTGCATCTCTCCGTCTCTCTCTCTCTCTCCATCAGGCATCGAGTAATGAAGTCCTTAATCAGATTCATTCTCGTAAATTTAAGCGTCTTAATTTTGCTTCAGGTTGAAAATGGAAAGCTATACCGGTTTTCTTCTTCGTATTTCTAGATGCTCTTTTAATTTCACCATTCTCGTCATGATTCTGTGGTTTTTAATTATTCTTCTATTTTGTTTGGTTCTTTCCTTATCATTTTATCTCCGCCCTGTTTTCATGTATTGCTAGTTCTTCTCCACATTCTCATTTTTTTCTTCGTCTCTTTCTTCTTATCATTATCATCATTCCTCTACCTCCTCTTATTGTTACTCTTCTTTCACCTCAATCACAAATACTGCAGCATTGTCATAAATCCCATCTCTCTCTCTCTCTCTCTCTCTCTCTCTCTCTCTCTCTCTGACCCTCTGCAGCCCTCTTTCCTCCTCCTCCTCATCCTTGTCGCCTTCCCACGACCTACGACGAGGGAAAGGCGAGGGGAAGAGTGAGGGAAAAGAGGACGAGGAGAGAGAGGGAGTGGGAAGAGAGAGGGGAGTGAGAGGGGGACTGGATAAAAGAAATGGTCAGTGTTTAAATTACAAACATGCCAGAAATGACCATCGACTGAGGATGGCACACGCACGTAAGCACACACGCACGCTCGTATACACACACACACACACACACACACACACACACACACACACACACACACACACACACACACACGAGAGAGAGAGAGAGAGAGAGAGAGAGAGAGAGAGAGAGAGAGAGAGAGAGAGAGAGAGAGAGAGAGAGAGAGAGAGAGAGAGAGAGAGAGAGAGAGAGAGAGAGAGAGAGAGTTTTGCTGTTGTGAAATGGAGAAAATAAATTAGGTCAAAATTACAATCTCTCTCTCTCTCTCTCTCTCTCTCTCTCTCTCTCTCTCTCTCTCTCTCTCTCTCTCTCTCTCATACACTTAACGACTCATCTATGTAAAGTTCAGTTCCAGCACACACACACACACACACACACACACACACACACACACACACACACACACACACACACACACAACCATTACCTTTACATTCTTTTTACTTGAATTTCTCCCTCCTCCTCCTCCTTCTCCTCCTCCTTCTTCTCTTCCTCTTCCTTCTTCCTCTTCCTTGTTCTTGTTCTTGTTCTTCTTGTTCTTCTTGTTCTTCTCGTTCTTGTTCTTCTTGTTCTTGTTCTTGTTCTTCTTCTCTTCCTCCTCCTCCTCCTACTCCTTGTCTCACGTTGCTTCTCCACCTCACCTGCACTTAATCTTGATCGACTTTTCTTAATTAGAGAGAATACCTGATGGAGTCTTGGCCGCCAGCATGAAGGTCACCCGCCAATCAGTGTGTGTGTGTGTGTGTGTGTGTGTGTGTGTGTGTGTGTGTGTGTGTGTGTGTGTGTGTGTGTGTGTGTGTGTGTGTGTGTGTGTGTGTGTGTAGGAGAGACATTACAACAAATATACTCACAACTAATACGCTTTATCTCCTTTCTCTTCGCTCCTTATCTTCTCTTTAAAATCTAATTACTATACTAAACTTTTTAAAGCTAAGTATTTTACAAGACACAATACATAATTACGCTGATTTCAAGAGGGTAAGCGTTAAACTCAATAAAATCATTTAGTTTCAGCCCAGATATGTGCCTGATGCTTCCTGGGTTAACATCCGAAGTGTGGTTGCAATGTTCCCTCCTTCCTTGCCTAAAGAAGCTCTCCGTAACAGCGACGCCAGCAAGAAGGAACGAGTAAGTGTGGTTGTTTACCTTGATCTAATAATATGCCCTGACAGGTGAACTCTGTCGTTGTTTTTGACATAGCTCTAATGAAGACTTTTTTTCTTTCTCGTGTTATCTCTGAACACACACACACACACACACACACACACACACATACACACACACACAGAGACACACACACAACGAAATCTAGAAGCCAAGACAGCTAAATAATACAAACAGCGACCTTTTATCAGACAGAAGAACAAACAAATAAAAAAAAACAGCAACTCCCCCCCCCCACTCCACTCCCTTCACAATAAAACAACAACACTGCGTCGAATTCAA
>NC_087168.1:19504649-19527149 GCF_035594125.1 Scylla paramamosain
ATAAAATCAAGAAATATAAAAGAAATTGAATATATGATCAGCTCTCTCTCTCTCTCTCTCTCTCTCTCTCTCTCTCTCTCTCTCTCTCTCTCTCTCTATTCACCAAGCCCTGTATAGCCACACCAGCAGCCTGTCCAGCGTTATACTGAGCCCTAGGCAAACACGGGCCAGTCTCAAGGTCCACTGGGCGTGTTTAGAGGGTGGGGGAGAGAGAGGGAAAAAAATGAAGGGCAGAATGACCATCACAGACCCCTCTTCTTCTTTTCTCTGCTTCCTTTATCGCACGTGCGTGGCTTATAATAAGGGTGGGAGTGGGTGTGGGAGTGGTGGTGGGAGTAGTAGTAGTAGTAGTAGTAGTAGTAGTGGTAGCAGAAGAAGACGAAGAAGAAGAAAACAACAACAACAACAACAACAACAACAACAAATTAACAAAACAAAATTAATACCAGTAATAGTATTAGTAAGGGGAAAGGAGGAGGAGCAGGAAGAGGAGGAATAGAAGTGTGACGACGACGACGAGGAGGAGGAGGAGGAGGAGGCAGCGTCGGCAAGGGAAGGCAAGGCAAGGCAAGGCAAGGCAAGGCAAGGACACCTGAGAACCTGAGAACCACCTTTTCAAAACTGCAATCTTACCAATAAAAGAGCTAATTTATCACCTGAGCATAAAAAAAAACACACACCCACTCACTCACTCAGAAACCTTCGATGAATAAATCCCTTTTCCCTTTTTTTTAATCATTCAGAGGGGAATCAGCGGGAGGAAGGCGACCAGGATCCTTTTCACACACGCCCTGATCCTCTTGTACCTCGAGGATACAAGATTTAAGACGCAGTTAGCACTCCAGCTTAATACTCCGCCTCTTTTTGCACCTCTCCTCACCTTCAATGGCTGATCAAAACCCAACCTGCTTTTCACTCAGATCGAACAACATGCGAGAGGGAGAGAGAGACGGAAAAAAACACACTCCTTTTGGCTTCCACAGGTGTGCTATTGATGCTGCCAAACGGAGAGGTCTCGAGAAGCAGGAAGAGGAGGAGGAGGAGGAGAAGGAGAGACGAGACGAGTAGGAGTGAGGCTGGCAAGAGGAGGAGGACGAAGAGGAGGAAGAGGAGGAGGAGGATGGTCTTAAACACACTTAATGCGAAGGTGTGAGTCGCTGGTACAAATACAAGTACCACTACACCTGATACCCTTGGCTGGAGTTGAAGGGACGCGGGTGACAGCGCCTCTCTCTCGCCACCAAGATGCACTCACTTGCTACCCCTCATCCCCTCTATTGCTCAAAGCTGCAGTGGCAAGGCTTGTGTAGGCCGTTCTGTAAGCTGGAGGGGCTGCACTGGAGTGGGCTGCCCGTCTAGCCTCCCTCCCCCTTCCCTTCCCTTCCCCTCTCGTGGACAAGAAGGTGGTGATTAAGTTTAATGTCTATGCTTGAGGCCTCAGCTTGGGTGGACCGAAGGGTAATGAATGGACGTGATTAGGGGAAGCTTTGAAATTATTTATGGAAGTGGAAAGGTGAAGGTAGTGGCGGTAGTAGTAGTGGTGGTGGTGGTGGTGCCTGTGGTTATAGATTCTGTGGTTATTGATTTTGTGGTATTGGAAGATATAGTTGATAAAGAGAGTAGAGAGTTATTTATAGTTGGTAAGTTTTTTTCGTGTTTTTAGTCTTTTTTTATTATCGGGTCCCTCCCATTGTGTTTATTTCATTGTTAAAGGGGGAGGAAAAAACTAAACTGACTTATGAAAACGTGTGGAAAATGCTCTCTCTCTCTCTCTCTCTCTCTCTCTCTCTCTCTCTCTCTCTCTCTCTCTCTCTCTCTCTCTCTCTCTCTCTCCCATCCCTTCCCAATTTGCGAAGGGCGCTGTGTGAACTTTGACCTAACTTGACATGACTTTACCTTCCCCTCTTCGGTCTGAAGGAAAGGAAGGGCAAAGGTGTGACACAAAGATACTTGGCCAGTTAAATGTCCCAGGTAAGACAGAAGATGGAGAGATGACGAGGAGAGATGAAGGAGTGTGATGCTGTGGGTTGGTGATGTTATGGTGAGGATGCGGTGAGAGTGGTGGTCAGTGAGGAGGGAGAGAGATAGGAGAGAGGAGAGAGGAGAGAGGGAGAGAGAAAGTGGAGGGAGTTTCGTGTATGAGTCACACTGAACGTCACTTCCGGTCATTTTTCGGTCACCCTCCCTCTCTCCCTCCGCTTCCCTCCTTCATCTCTCCCTCTATCACCTCCCATCATCTTTTTTTCTTCTTCCTCCTCCTCCTCCTCCTGCTCCTCTCCCTCTTCCATCCTCATCCTTACCCTCTCCCTCTCTGTCTCTTCCTCTCTCTTCCTGTTCCCCTTCTTCCCTCTCCACCTCCTTTTTCAATTACTCAACCACCCTTTGCTCACTCCCCTCCTTCTCCCTCCCTCTCCCATCTCACTTCTCCCCCTTCTTCATACTCCTCTCCCTTACTGTTGCTTCCCTCCTCCTCCTCTCTCTCTCTCTCTCTCTCTCTCTCTCTCTCTCTCTCTCTCTCTCTCTCTCTCTCTCTTACCACATCACGCACAAACGCACAGATGTACACAACTATTAAAAGGTGAATTTCTTTTTTTTTCAATTTTTTTTTTTTTTTTTTTTTTTTACTGTAAAGAGAAGTGCGAGTATTTTAACACGTATATGCAAGGGGTGGGTGGAATTGACAAGGAAATAAATACAAGCAAAAGTCTAGTCCACCAGAGAGAGAGAGAGAGAGAGAGAGAGAGAGAGAGAGAGAGAGAGAGAGAGAGAGAGAGTGCGAGGGGGGTGAGGCAATAAATACCATAGTGATACGTTTTCTTTCTCTCACTTCCCCTCCTATCCAGCGCCCGCCTCCCCTTGTTGACCTTGGCAAGATTAGCGGACGAGGGAGTCTTCACCCCGACCCCTCTTGCGCTCTCTCTCTCTCTCTCTCTCTCTCTCTCTCTCTCTCTCTCTCTCTCTCTCTCTCTCTCTCTCTCTCTCTCAATGTTACATCTCAGTATTATCGTTATCAGGGCATAATATTCACCATGGTACACAAAGGAAGAACGAGCACCTTCAGATCTGTTGGCCCTTAAAATGTACCATATGTTTTTAGTTTGTTGAAATACTCTTCGTCTTTTTAACTTTGCTTCGATGATCACTTTTCAGTACTAAGCTTCTTTCTGTTATTTTCTTTTTTTTCTTTTTTTTCTCTACCTATTTATTTATTTATTTATTTATTCATGCTGACGGAATGAGAACACTCACGCTTTATCTAATCCTACTTGAACTAATTATATATTTAGTACTGTGAAAGTTTCGACATGGTAAAGATAGAATCAAAGTTAAGGAGATAAGACAATAATTTTCTTCACTATTATTCTCCGAAACACGAAAAAATAAAATAAAATAAAAGGAAAGTGAAGATATTACAATGATTTTCTTCGGTATTAACCTCCTAAACATGCAAATAAGTAAATAAATAAATAAATAAACAAAAGCAGAATTAAAAACATATTACAATAATTTTCTTCGCTATCAGACTCCTAAATAAACTTACAGGTATTAGCTCAGTAACACGGGGATGACATAAGCTTGTGGTATACGCTTGTGTTGCAGTGCGGGGGCTGGATGCAGAGATGCGGCGCGGTGTGCAGACAACAAGCATTTGGTGTAATTAGGTGTGAGAACAGAATGTCTCCCTTTGACCGTGTCTGTGTCGCATGCATCTTTTAACTCTCTCTCTCTCTCTCTCTCTCTCTCTCTCTCTCTCTCTCTCTCTCTCTCTCTCTCTCTCTCTCTCTCTCTTGTCTTGACATAGGTGGATTTCAAGGAAGTGATTATTTCTCTCTCTCTCTCTCTCTCTCTCTCTCTCTCTCTCTCTCTCTCTCTCTCTCTCTCTCTCTCTCTCTCTCTCTCTCTCTCTCTCTCGTCTTGGAGTAAGTGAACTTCAAGACAAAGAAATATGACAGTAACAAAATCTAGCCAGAACTCATTTGCAAAAAACCATCACTGAAAGTTTTGTGGCGTGAAATGCACAAATATTAGTGAAATAAACGAAGAAAGGGAGCTGTTATCTGATCATGTAACACACCCTTGCAACAACAGCACGCTTCAATCACAGGCGCATTACAAATCACAGGGAACTTGTAAACGCTTTATCTCAATTATTACTTTGGTTGTTCTTTGTTAACATTCAGGGCACTCTAAAAAAAAAAAAAAAATCTTTGTATGGTCACACAGATGAAAAAGAATATGGTATTAATTTCGTCATTTTTGAGGCTAAAGACTATTTGAAAGACTATTGTACAAAAAAAAAAACAGTGTATAAAAAGTTATTGATAATCAAAGGGCAACATGATTTAGGAGTTAAAGGGTTTAAGTGACACAGATGAGAAGAAAAATATGTTGTTAATTTTGTCCCTTTCAAGACCGCAAGTGTGTTTAAAAGACTATAGCACAAAGAGACTGTAACACAAAAATGAGTATCTAAAAATCTGTAGATAATCAAAGGAAACATGATTTAAGAGTGAAAGAGTTAAAGGAACAGACTAAGGAACCATTAGGAGAAAAAATTAAGAAAAATATCATAAAAAACTCTTGAAACACGAAACAATCTTGCTGGATGGCAGCGGCGCCAATTATTAACGCCTTCTTTGCTGAAGATTCTACACTATTTTCTTTCTGGCGGGGAGAAAGTTAAAACTATTCCGGAATCAGATCTTGGCGCGTCGCGAGGCTCCTGGATAGCGAGAGGGGAGAGCTGAGGCGGGTGAGACTCATGAATACCTTACTGCTGCTCTAATATTCATGCCTCCAAAGTCGGTTTCTAGATCTCCCGCAGACAAAGGGACATACTCCATATCTACCGTGCTCTGCAAAGCTCCACGTTTCCTGGAGGAGAGAAGCGAAGGGATGAGTCTGAAATGAGGAATACGGGGGCGATCACTATTGTAAGGTGGTAGTTTATGTTGATGTTGTCACTCGTTGCTCGGAATGCAGGTGAGGTGGGATAGCCAAGATCGAACGGTGAGGAATAAAACACGACACATCTTCGTTAGTGTTGTGGCTGCCTAGAACGCCTCCCACGAAATGAGTAGAGTTGAGGATACGATGAGTGAGTTTTATGTGAAAGTCGGTGCGTGGACATTAGATGCTTTCAAGAGGTTAGGTAAAATTATGAATGAGGATGTTTGATGTAAGTGTTAATTGCTGAAGAGGTGTTGTGTATAGGTTAGCTAGATCTGTGCAGTCTCCTAACTTGTTCATGTTCTTGTTTGATAAAAGTGCAAGTACTATTAGACACTGGTACACACAGACAGACACCTCTCCATGTCACTTTGGTTCATGTGTAATAAAAGTAAGAATAATACCAACAATATATATAAACGAAAACACGTCTCCATGTAGTTTTGGTCTTTCGTGCTGTACTCTTTAGGGTCTGGTACCTTCAGTGGGCTTTTTTCTCCACCATTTTTCTTTCAACAGTTTTGTTACTCAACGCCAGAAAAAAATATGAGAAGTGAACCAAAAGAGGAAAAAGCCGAGGACATTTAGGACGGCCTGGAGGACAGAGAAAGTGAGCAGCGTTCCGGCCAGCTGCGTCCCCGGCGAGGACTCCGTGGGGCGTAACCCTGAGTGACCAGGGGCTGCCTGATGGGGACGCCGCCCCTGCCCTTAACCTCCATGGGATCTACGCCCGGCTGATGCACGCTGTCCTGTCTCCACCCCCACCCTGAGCCTCCCGCCCACGCTACCCTGTCCTCTCTCCTTCCCTTAACCTCCCGCCCACCGCACGCCAGGCAGGATAAACAGGCGTGCTTTCTCCCTCACTGCACTTCGAGTACACTGCCTTTATATGTATTTGTGAGCTGGTGGCCGGTTCATATTACACTGGATGACTTTACCAATAAAAAATCAATACAAGATTGGAGTGTTCAAAGCGAATTACAGATAAGAAAACTGGCTAGCTATAAACCAAATGCATTACAAGAATACTTTCTTTTTTTTTCTTTCTCTCTCTCTCTCTGTCCTTCTCTCTCTCCAGTTTATATTTCCAAGCAGGATAACTTTACACTCGAAAAAGCCAGTGCAAAATTTGATAGCTCTAAGGAAACTACAGATAAAAAAAAGAAAAAGAAAGAAAAGCGATACACACAGCTCAACCCCCTCCCCATCTCTCTCTCTCTCTCTCTCTCTCTCTCTCTCTCTCTGCCCATATACCTCACGCTCCCTCTTCCAGCGGTAATCAGCGTAACGAGGCACCGGCCAGGTAGAGAGCCGCCCTAGGGCACGCCAGGTGTTAATGATGATTTACCCTCCAATTGGTCGTTTGGGATTAGCTGGCGGGACGACCATTGGTGCCCTCAACACTTTCTGTGGCTCGTGTGTGTGTGTGTGTGTGTGTGTGTGTGTGTGTGTGTGTGTGTGTGTGTGTGTGTGTGTGTGTGTGTGTGTGTGATGAGAGGAGAAAGAGGAGAGAGAGAGAGAGAGAGAGAGAGAGAGAGAGAGAGAGAGAGAGAGAGAGAGAGAGAGAGAGAGAGAGAGAGAGAGAGAGAGAGAGAGAGAGAGAGAGAGAGAGAGAGAGAGAGAGAGAGAGAGAGAGAGAGACTTAAGTAAAACACACAGGAGTTTTATCCATATACAGAAAAAAAAAATACATAAATACCAGGAAAATCACACACACACACACACACACACACACACACACACACACACACACACACACACACACACACACACACACACACAAATCAGGTAAATAAGGAGGCAGGGAGCATAACCCATTTCCTCTCCAGCACAGACCCCAAAAAGTGCCATAAAAATCCAATAACGTCACGGGTGTAGCCGCTGCCTGGGCGTCACGTCACTTCCGGCCGCCCTCGTGACGACCCTCCTTGACCCAGGGGACGACGCCACCACCACCACCACCACCACCACGGCTATCAACACTACCACTGCTTCTTTTGTTATTCTCATCATCCCTTTGGTATTAACGTATCAATATTTAGCATGTTTTTATTGATGTTATTACTGTTATTGCTACTTCTATTACTACCACTAATTATTACTATTATTTTTATCCTAATCATTATTATTGTTATTGTTATTATTATTATTATTATTATTATTATTATTATTATGGATTTTACTTTTCAATAAACAGTATTGTTATTGTTTCTATAGTTTTATACTACTACTGCTGCTACTACTACTACTACTACTACTACTACTACTACTACTATTACTGCTACTACTACTACCACCACCACCACCATCACCGTCACCACCACCAGCAACGCCACCAGTATTTCTTTTATTATCATTATTATCATAATATATTTCACTTGTCAATATTTAGTACTCTTACTGTTGCTGCTGTTAGTACTACCACTATTATTACTACCACCTCCATCACCACCACCATTCTTACTACTATTTTCATTACCCTCATTATCATTATGGATTTAACTTGTCAATATTTATTACCTTCACTACTCTTAGTACTATTATTACTACCATCACCAACAGCCCTACCAATACTTCTACTATTACTATTATTCACCTTACTATTTCTTTTATTATTATCAACATCATTATTACTTTTCAACTACCGTCACTACTACTGCTACTATTACAACCACTACTACTACAACTCCTACTACTACTAGAGTTATTCCTCCTTTTATCACTACACTTTCCTTAGAAGGGTTAGTGTTCTCATGATATTACGATAAAAAAAAAACACGAAGAGGGGATGTTTAAAAAAAGACAGGTAAGAAATTGCCATCAGGAAGACACAGCAGGTAGGCAGCAAAAGACAAAGGTGTGCAGGTGTTTCTTGTACCTGAGTCACTTGTGGCAGGGGCGATGAACAGAGAGAGAGAGAGAGAGAGAGAGAGAGAGAGAGAGAGAGAGAGAGAGAGAGAGAGAGAGAGAGAGAGAGAGAGAGAGAGAGAGAGAGAGAGAGAGAGAGAGAGAGAGAGAGAGAGAGAGAGAGAGAGAGAGAGAGAGAGAGAGAGAGAGTAGGGGAGGTATGTATATCTACTGTAAAACACACACACACACACACACACACACACACACACACACACACACACACACACACACACACACACACACACACACACAGAATCATTCAATACACTTAACACATTCACTCTCTCCTTTCCTCACCACCCTCACCACCACCACCACCATCACCACCACAAGAGAGAGAGAGAGAGAGAGAGAGAGAGAGAGAGAGAGAGAGAGAGAGAGAGAGAGAGAGAGAGAGAGAGAGAGAGTCGGTGTAATACTGCCATATGAACATTCCACACTTACAGAACTCGATCACTTCCACCACTTCCACCACCACCACCACCACCACCTGCAGCCATCAACTTCGCACGAAAATAAAGAAAGCAAAGAAAACGAAGAAGAGTGAAAGAAAGAAAAGCCATTTGTTACTTAACTTCTCTATTATATCAAACATTTATACCTTACTTTCTCCAGCCTTCTAAAAACGCTTCTTTTCACTCCTCATCACCATGTGTTACTGTATATCTAACATAAAAGAACCTTTATACGTAAACACACCACAGCAAGGACACACACACAGACAGACAGACACGTGAGAAGAACAGGTAGACGAAGAGAAGGAGAAGAAGAAGAAGAAGAGGACAGATAGACAAGGAGGAAGAGGAGCAAGAGGAGGTTAGTTAAATATAATTACGCTTGGCCATAAATTTAAAAGCAATAATTATCCCACCCTGACATAACGTTACCATAAATGAAAATCTGTTCACGGGGAAGCCCAAGACGTGTCGCGTTATTATTATTTAGTTGAGGGGACTTGAAGGGAGTGTTGGGATGAGTTACAGATGCGCGTGTCAGAGAGAGAGAGAGAGAGAGAGAGAGAGAGAGAGAGAGAGAGAGAGAGAGAGAGAGAGAGAGAGAGAGAGAGAGAGAGAGAGAGAGAGAGAGAGAGAGAGAGAGAGAGAGAGAGAGAGAGAGAGAGAGAGAGAGAGAGAGAGAGAGAATTGAGATCTGCACTGAGAGGGGAGAAGGGTAAGAATGAGAAAAGATTGAAATATGAAAAAAAATGAAGAAAAACATTAAGAAAAAGAGGAAAAGGAGGAGGAGGAGGAGGAGGAGGAGGAAAGAAGAGTGAGGGGAGGCAAGACCACAGAAGTGAGATGTGGGAAGATAAAGTAGTGAGGGGAGGTGGAAGAGGGAGACGAAGAGAAAGAGAGAGAGAGAGATAGAGAGAGGGGATGAGAGAAAGAAAGTGAGGTAATAGTGGTTATGGTGAAGTGGTGTGGGGAGAGTTAGAGCGAAAGAAACTGCAAGGAAAAATTACGAATGGGGGAGGAGGTGAGAAACAAAACTAAAGGTGGAGGAAGAGGAAGAAGAAGAGGACCAGGAGCAGAAGAGGAGAAATACAGAAAGCAGAAACAGAGAGAGAACAAGGAGGAGGAAGCAAAGAAGGACACGAAGAAACAAGTTAGAGGATAATGAAATGGAAAGAAAATTGAAGAACAGCAGTAAAAATTCTCGTTACTAAAACTGTCTTTTGAACACAAACAAAAGTAAACAAGGAGGAAGAGGAAGAAAAAAAAACAAGAAGTATTAGGAGAAAAAAAGAAACAGAGAGAAAGGAGGAAGCAGAAAACAAGAAGAAACAAGGAAGAAAATAAGAAAATAAAAAATGAAGAATGATATTAATAAAAACTCCTGATATTTAAACCTTATGAATCCAAACACAGTCATTAATATTCCTTCATTTCATGCTATTGTCCCATCAGCATAAAAAAAAGAAATATATATAATCAGATATGTTTCTTTGCTACACTTTCCTACAAACTACACGAAATTCTTGCCATTTTTACTAGGCACCTGTGTGAAGCAATGGTGTATAGAACGGTTGTACCAAGCCAGCAAAGTATGTGGTGCCAACAGGAAGAAAATGTATCGTTTCGGAGCAAGAACAGCACAACCTAGGAAGAAAATTCGCTTGCAGGATGTGTTTTGTTTCTTGAGGTGTTAGATTTACTGATGCATTAATAGTTAGACAGATAAATAGATGAATAGATAGATACATAGATAGGCAGGTAGGTAGATAGGTAGCTAGGTAGACAGACAGACAGACAGACAGACAGACAGACAGACAGACAGACAGACAGACAGACAGACAGACAGACAGACGGACGGACGGAGAGATAGATATATAGATAAATAGAAAGATAGATAGATGGATGAATAGGTGAAAAGACGGATAGATATGTAGATAGATAGATAGATAGACATATATGTAGATGAAAAGGATGATAAACCGATAGATATACTAATAGGCAAGTATGACTGACCTACACACACACACACACACACACACACACACACACACACACACACACACACACACACACACACACACACACTGCCACGCACCCTTTTCACCTCTCAAGCAGATAGACAGAGAGCTCTACACACATCCTACCTTTCCCCTCAGTAGCAAGATAGGTAAGCACTCCACACAGCCTCACCCTTTCCCTACAAGACTCGAAGTTCCTCACTCATAGTCCCTGCTCTTGTTTATTGGCGCATTTCTGCCACTCCCTTCCTCCTGCCTCCTCCTCCTCCTCCTCGTCCTGCTTCTCTCTTGTACCTTATTACGCTCTCCGTGCCTCGCCTCCCTGCCCTCGTAACTATGGCAGTGCTTTGGAAAGGGTCTTGTCTTCACCATCGTCATTACTTCTGCTTTATTATCCAGGGTTTTCATTCCTCCCGCGCCGCTCCCTCCCGACAAGATATGTTAATAAATGATGGATTGTTAATCGAACGAGTGTAATTAGAAGGTACAGCTGGCAGGTAGAGGTGCATCAGGGTAAGGGAGGGGGCTAGCTGGCTGGTTGATTCTCTCTCTCTCTCTCTCTCTCTCTCTCTCTCTCTCTCTCTCTCTCTCTCTCTCTCTCTCTCTCTCTCTCTCTCTCTCTCTCTCTCTCTTGGTTTAATGGCTTTACTGTCTTTCAATGTACTTCTCTCTGCTTTTATCTGTCTGTTCATTTGTTACACACACACACACACACACACACACACACACACACACACACACACACACACACACACACACACACACAGACACACACACACCTGTCTGTCTCTAGGATTTTCATTTAACAAGCACCAGCTACTCTGTTCCCCTCTCTCTCTCTCTCTCTCTCTCTCTCTCTCTCTCTCTCTCTCTCTCTCTCTCTCTCTCTCTCTCTCTCTCTCTCTCTCTCTCTCTCTCTCTGTACGTGACTCCCGAGGAAGTTAAAGATTCCCATCATTATTCACGGGGGTGAGTTTGGATAGGGTCATGCCAGTCATCTTCCGAGCCTGACCGACAGTGATGGTAAATTGTTGTGAGTGGAGGAGACTGACATTCTGGTGCTTTTTTTTCATACTTGCTCCTCGTCACTTGACTTGGCATTACTAAGCATATGTCCGTGTGTGTGTGTGTGTGTGTGTGTGTGTGTGTGTGTGTGTGTGTGTGTGTGTGTGTGTGTGTGTGTGTGTGTGTGTGTGTGTGTGTGTGTGTGTGTTTACTGGACATGTTGCCGTATCTTCGTTGTTTTGTTATGTGTAGTTGTAGTCTGCCTGTTTAACTGTTTCTCTCTCTCTCTCTCTCTCTCTCTCTCTCTCTCTCTCTCTCTCTCTCTCTCTCTCTCTCTCTCTCTCTCTCTCCTTTTATCTAAACGAATGATTCAGTCTTCCTCGTATTTGTTGTCTCTTTGTTCTTAGTATCCTTGTATCTGTTTTGCTTATTATAGTTTTACGCAATGTTTATTTCTTTTCCACAAACAGAAGTCCTTTTTATATTTGTTCATTTATAGGAAGAATTTCTTTTCTCCCTTCATTTATGAGCGGAATAATTTCTTTCTTTCTTTTTCACAAGGTATTTCTTATTTTCTTGCTTCACTCACACCCGTAACTATCTTTTTTTCTATTTCTCTTTTCGTTCTTCTTTGGTTAATTTCCTTCTCTTATTCTGAGTAAGTCTCTCTGCATTCCATTTCCATTCATTACTACAAGCTTATTATTACAAACTAATCCAGTATTTTCTTCCCTCATTCCACCCATACACAAAATTCTGTCTCTCACTATCGATATCTTCCTTATTTTCCTTTTTCTTTTTAGCCACACACAAAATCCTACCTCTCTCAATCTGCCCCTCTTATTTCCCTTTTTTCTTTCCTCGCTGCTTAATTTTCTCCTCCATAGCGGATCTACAAGAGGCCTCGGTTTCCCCGCACGGCGCTTGTTTGCCGCCTTACGAGTACAACCTGACCTGTCTGCAGCACCGCCAACTTGGGGGTGTTCAAGGCAATAAACATCAAGACACGCACCGCGACACGCCTCACTTGCTTCAACTGTTTCTCCTTCTCCTCGCTTCCCTTCTTGTTGCGCTTTTTCTCTCGCTTATTCTCTGTCAATTAACCGTCTTTCGTTTTCTTGCCACAGTTTTTTTTTTTTTTTCCCTCTCTTTCATCTGCATCCGCCTCCCGTTCCTGTATCTCTTGTTGTTCTGGTTCATGTTCTCGTTCTTGTTGTTCTTCCTCTTCTTCCTTCTCCTTGTTCTCATTTGTTTCGTTCTATTTCTCTTTCGCCTCCTCTTCTACCGCCTCTTGTTCTGGTTCATGTTATTGTTGTTCTTGTTCTCCGTCCTCTTCTTCTTTCTTCTTATTTGCTTCGTCTGTTTTATACTCCGCCTCCTCTTGCTGTTCTTGTTCTTCTTCTTCCTCTTCTTCCTCACTTACTTGCCTTATTTCTTCTCCGCCTCTTCTTCTACCTCTTCTTGTTCTTGTTTTCTCCTTACTTGCTTTGCCTGTTTCTCCTCCTCCTCTCTTGATTGCCCTGTTTCTCCTCCTCTTCCTCCTTCTCCTCCTCCTCCTCTTCCTCCTCCTCCCCCTCCTCCTCCTCTTAGTCTCTCTTTCCACTATCTTTCTCTCGTTCATCCTTTATTAATTAACTTTGTCTCGTTTCCTCGTCCCCTTCTTCTCCTGCATCTCTTTCTTGCTTAACTAGTTTCTCTTCCTCCTCCTTCTCCTTCACCTTCACCTCTCTTTCCTCCTCGCACTTTTCTTTTCACTTTTTATCTATCAATTTATAAACTTGTCTCGTTCCCTTAGCTCACTCTTCTCTTTATCTTCCTACTCCTTCTTCTCCTTCCCTCGTTCTTCTCCTCTTTATCCTCCTCCTCCTCCTCCTCCTTGCGTGTCTCCCTGCCCGCCTTCGTGATGCTTGGAAACAATTTTTTTTCAACTTACGTGAATGGGTTAAGTTTATCATCTTCTCGACATATTGGCCGATAAAATAAAGGGAAAAGAGATGAGGCAGGGACGCAGGGAAGGAGCGAGCGAGGCGGACGGGAAGAAGAAAATAAGTAAGAAGGGAGATGCAGCAACGTACCCCAGAAAATCCTGTCTAGAAAATCCTGTGCAGTACCAGGAACACTTGACTGCTACTCAACGTACCTGGAAGGAGAATGAAAAGCATATCAGAGCGTGGAGCAATAAACAGCATAATTGTAGGACTTAGGGAGGAGATGAATTACGAAAGCTTCTGGGTTCTCAAGGCAGGAGACTCAAGGAAACTAAGATTCTGCAGGTGGTAGAGGCAGATACACAGGCCCTATTTAAATTCTCTCGGCAGGAAACTAATGGCTTGGAAGGAAACATATTCACACGTCCTATTTACACTATAAGGGGGTGGGGGGGAAGACACATGAAAACTAATGGCTTTGAAATGAGCGAAGCCAAGTTACATGTCTTCACTAAATTTTCAGGAGAGAAAACTCAAGAAAATATCAACCTTGAAGTAACAGAAAATAAATTACGTTATAAATTTTTAGGAGTGAAGAGTTAAAGAAAATAATTACTTGGAGATGAGAGAAGCAAATTCACACGCCCTTCCTGCGATTTAAAGCGAAACTAGAGAAAACTAAACACTTGGAAGAGAGAGACGTTAATTTACAAGAGCTCCCACATTTCCATAGCAGAAGACTCAAGGAAACTAAGGCCTTGGAGGTGAGAGAAGCAGATCCACATATCACAGAAGATGCAATGATAGAAAACTAGAAAAATACGGAATCGGAGAAACATCCTTGCTAAGTTTTCATGGGAGATGACACAAAAAAAAAAAAAAAAAAAACAATAATGATTTGGAGACGAAAGACGTAAAGTTACACATCCTCCTTCGATATCAGAGGAAATAAGTTACATGTGTCCAAGGAAAAAGACTCAATCAACGAAACTAATGACTTTGAAGTGAAAGGACATAGGTTACACGTCAAAAGGAAACTGACGAAGTGAGAGAAGCTGACTGGGATACTGAAGGCATACGGGAAGGAAACTCCAGGACGTAGGGCGTAGCTGGAAGGCAGAGACGAAGCACAACAGCATGAGAAAGACACTCAAAACACGGAGCCCTGATGAACCGTCTGCATCCCTGTGCGTTAAAGAGAGGGAGGGAGTAGGAGGAGGAGGAAGAGAGGAGGAGGCTGGAAGGTATGAGAGGCGAGGGTGAAGAAAGAACAAAGGAATGAAGGAAAGGAAGAAGAAAGGGTAAGAGAGGGTGATTAGGGAAGAGAAAGAAGGGAGAAAGGGTAAGGATGGGAGCCGTTGAGAGGAGAGGAAAGGGGAGGAGAGGAGATGAGAAGAGGGGAGGAGATAGGAGAAGAAAGGAGAAGAAAGGAGAAGAGAAGAGACGAGAAAAGAGGCAACTCAAGACAAAAGAAAAAAAAAAAAAGAAAGACAACAAAAAGAAGAGAAAGAAGAAAAAAAGAAGCGAAAAAAAAAACCAGCAGAATGTAACAAAGAAAGACAACACAACAAACAAGCAAGCAAACTTATGAGCCTAACCCAACCCTTTCTTTTGCAATAACCACTGCTGGATTGCCTAGACTCGGGGAGAGAGAGAGAGAGAGAGAGAGAGAGAGAGAGAGAGAGAGAGAGAGAGAGAGAGAGAGAGAGAGAGAGAGAGAGAGAGAGAGAGAGAGAGAGAGAGAGAGAGAGAGAGAGAGAGAGAGAGAGAGAGAGAGAGAGAGAGAGAGAGAGAGAGATGGAATGGCTGCTGGGAGGGAGAGGTGAGAGGTGTGAGAGAGGAGAGGGACAGGACAGGAGGAAGGATGGATAATTTGATAATCAGCAAGAACGCAAATTATCAGTAACCCGGGCCTCCATTAAAAGCACAACCCTCCGCGCCCTCCCCTCTCTTGAGCGGTCGTGGCGCGCCGCCCCCTGATCAATTCCCCTCAACCCGCCCGCCCTAAGCACGTCTCTCCCTTGCTTTATGAAAATTACGGCAGCACTCAACGAGGCGGTAAATAATGCTGAAGAGAGAGTGAGAGAGTGAGTGGTGTGTGTGTGTGTGTGTGTGTGTGTGTGTGTGTGTGTGTGTGTGTGTGTGTGTGTGTGTGTGTGTGTGTGTGTGTGTGTGTGTGTGTGTGTGTGTGTTCACCTATACCAAGGCACACTGTACTTGTCTTAAACATTCAGTCATCTACTCCTCTTTTCAGTAATATACAGCTTATTAAACATTATTTCCAGGAAAAATCAAGCCTAAGCCACATCCTTCCAGTGAATGTGAAGCTTAACATAAAAGCTTAAAATAAACTTCAAGGCCTGTCAAGTTTAAGAATGCATCTTTCAAGTAATTAAAAGCTTGAAATATATCACTCCAGCGACTATAAAGCTTAGAAATAGATCACCTCAGATTATAAAGCTTGAAACATCACTCATGGTGTTAAAAGCCTTAAGAAATACACCTCCTACAACTATAAAGACCACCACCACAACATCCAACAAGAACAACAACAACATAAACAACAACATAAACAACAACATAAACAACAACAACAACAACAACAACAACAAAAGCATGCAGCGCCACTTCTTGCGGGGATGTTGGCCTGCCACGCCCCCCTTCACCTCCAGCACGACGGACACTCTGGGGTGGGGCAGGTAGGGGAAGGGACCAAGGGACAGGGAGGGAAGGGAGAGAGGGAGGGAGGAGGGAGAGTAAGGGAGAGCCTCAGTCTTGGGGAAATGTTGCCAATTTCAACCGTAAAACACCCAGAGGATTTTTCTTAATAAACATGTGCAGCCTTTTCTTTTTCTTTCCTTTTTTTTTTGAAGCCAGTTAATTATACTTTGCACCATGAAAGAAAAAAAAAAAGACTTGAAACTTTGGATCATCCCAAGCAGAAAGTATTTGGGAAAGACGGACACTGCAGTCGGACTTGCATCTTTACGCCGCGAGAATATAGAGACAAAATTACCTTCACGCATGATATTACTCATTTCCCAACTTTTCCCGCTGCTAACGACACGGTGGCGCGGCGTCGTGGAGGTCAGCCGAGCCTCTGCTAATTGTCTCGTCGCCGTCGCGGAGGAGGCAGCCTCGTTCCTCCTGCCTCGTCCATATTAATCGATCGCCTTCACTTGCCTCCGCTTGCCTCCGCTGCCTCCTCTCCTCTCGCACCCCTGGACGCTTGAACACCCTCACAGACACTTATAATACGCTTGGCCACCTTCACAGACTCAAATTATAACCTTGAACACCCCCGCAGACACAAATTATGAGCTTGAATACCCTCACAGACAAATTATAAGCTTGAATATCCTCACAGACAAATTTTAAGCTTGAACACCTCACAGACACAGATTATAAGCTTGAACCCCTAACAGGCACAAATTATAAGCTTGAATACCTCACGGAGCTTCATATAAACCTCATTAATCTGCTCTTTAAGTATAATAATGCAGAAAAAAAAGTACTATGGATCTAAACGAAGGAACTCGGGTCCGGTGGAAAAAAATGAGAGGGAGAGAGATAGAGAGAAAAAAAAAAAAAAAAAAAAGAAGTAGGATCGATACTCAAGGATAAGGGGTTGAGAGGATGAGGAAGGAAGGGTGAATCTGGCAGCTCTGTCAATATCTTTAATCAGACTCCATAAACCTCTGGGACTCGCCTTAAGACTTGCAGAGTGAGGCCAAACTGGGAGCCCCTCGAGACGCAATGGCTTAACCAGTGACATGTAAACACCTCACAGTTCAAAATTAAAATCACACACAGCCTTTCAGTCACCATTGCGATCCGTGAAAGTAGGCCTATCTTTATGGATTTTAATAGCCTGATGAAAAAATATAAACTAATTACTTAGGCATTCGAGGAAGGTTAATCAATAGTATTATAAGATGCCTCACAAGCTATAGTTCACATCGGGGGAGAGGGGAAGCTGAAGGAAGGGGGTGAGGGGACGAGGAAGAGGCGATTAGGTGAGTGTGAGATGAAGGAAGGGGGTGAAAGGACGAGGAAGAAGTGATGGTGAGTCTGTGAGGTGAAGGAAGGGGTGAAGGGACGAGGAAGAGGTGATGGGAGAGAGTGAGGTGAAGGAATGGGATGAGAAGACGAGATAGAGGTGATGGTGAGAGTATAAGCTGAAGGAATGGGATAAGGAGACGTGACTTTCCTTTCCCTTAACTCTCTCTCTCTCTCTCTCTCTCTCTCTCTCTCTCTCTCTCTCTCTCTCTCTCTCTCTCTCTCGACTTTCCTACAAAACGAGAACAACACGTGGAACCTTAATGGAAGTGAATGAGAGAGTGCATTTTACCACAACACAAGCGAACTAAACTGACTGACTACCTGACTGACTCACTGACAGACTGATCCTTTCCATTGCTGATATTCATGTAGTCTTGCTGAGAGGACGAGAAGGAGGACGAGGAGGAAGGAGGAGGGGAAGGAGGAAGGACGAGGAAGACAAGGAGGAGGAAGAGGGTGGAAGGCACGAGTGATGACGTTACGGGAGAAGTGAGCGACTGGCCACTAAGTGATGAGGGAGAGGGAATTAATTAAGCAGAAGGAGCCACAGCAAAGGTACATCTCAGCTTCGTTACTTAATGACGCGCGCTGGAGACAGAAAGCAGAGTGAGTGTGGACTGCCAGTGGTCGTCAGTTTAAGAGCTTTTAGAAATGAAGAATAGAGTAAAGTTGTTATTTGCTATTTTCTCCTTGTTGGTTTTATTAGATTAAGTTACAGGTGTGTTCTTTTCCAGCTTCCACCTCACCTGTTTTTCTTTTCTCTACAGGTGAAATGTCACTTGTCTCCTCCCTGTTTATTTCATTAGATTGTGTCACAGGTGCGTTGCTCTTTTCAACCTCCACCTCACTTGCTTTGTATTCAAATGGTTTATCAGTTTTCAGCAACTTCTCTGTGCAATTTGAATTACGTATAATTTTAACATATAGGTCACTTCTTAACCTCCAATTCGTCTGCTTTCTCTTTTTAGGGGCGTTCTTTTCCTATCTTCTCAATGACAGCTAGGTGTGTTCTGAATCGTGTTTACTCTTTAGATTCCTTTCGCTTCACTACAAACTTCCTCCTCTGTCACTTCACTACTAGCCACATCAACTCCTTATATAATCAAAGCCACATTTCTTGCCTTTCAGTAACAACTTACAGCATTAAAAATCCAAGTATTTCTCAAGATTTCCTTTACTTTCACACTAACACATTCACTCCAATTATCAAAGTAACATACGCTGCACAGAATACGTCACTGCAGCGTTACAACACGTTCACAATCAGCTCACTCAGTTTACAGCCTCACTACCAGAACATTTCTCAGAGCATCGTCTTGGAAGCCCCGGGCGGTCAATCTTCAGGAGAGAGTCAAGGCTAGGGTAGGGAAGTGTCGCCTCTCCCACACTCCCTCACCTGTCCAGAGCCGACTAATCAATTCTCGAGTCCACGTGAGCTTAATTAATATATGCTTCATCAAGGTGAGCGTAAGAAGCATAAATCAACCTTTAATTAACGAGGCTACATCAGCAGGTACGCAGGTAAGCTCCTCGCAGGTATAAGGGAGGGCGGTGGGTGAGCTCAGGTGGGCAGTAATTAGCGCCGTTTCATCAAGGAAGGTGGCGGCCAGGTGAGGCTCATCTTATCAAGGCTCCAGCACGCCAGAGTAAATACAACAGGCGCAAGATTAAGCTCTGAATTTTGTAATGTGCGAAGTGCAATCTTGGAAAAATAATCAGAAACGCACCTAGTAGAAGATTTTTTTTTTGGAGGGTTGTCTTTGTTTTAACTCAAGGTCTTTTTTCATGGTTCAAGACAAGGAATAGGGAGTAAGTAACTTTAAGACAAGGGAGTTAATAGTTTCTCGGAATATGATGATTATGTACTACCAAGAACGTTAATATGTTGTGACTAATAAACACGATCCTGTTCAGTTATTTCTTACCGTCGGTCTTTTTATTTTTTCAAGACAGATGATAATAGGGAGCCAGTGATTTTAAGACCAGGGAATCATCACTTCCATGAATACGTTAGTTATATACCAGGAAGAAAGTGAAAATATACTAACCAATAAAACTCGATCCCATTCACTGATTCCTTTTCCCCTTTTTTTTTCTTTTTACCTTCTCTTATTTTTTCCCTCCCTCCAGTTTTCACTTGACGTCGCCCAAAGGCAAGAAACCCTTAAATAAGCCTTTGAATCCGCGCAAACTTTTTTTTTCTTCTCGGCAGGAACCCCGCCAACCACCACAAAGCTTCCATCATGCGGGTAAAGTTTTGATCCCAATAAAAAAAATCAACTTCCATTAAAGTTTTTCAGCAAGCCCTTCGAGAAGAGTTTCCCTTGTTCAAAGTTTACGACGTTCGGAAGGAGGAGGAGGAGGAGGAGGAGGAGGAGGAGGAGGAGGAGGAGGAGGAGGAGGAGGAGGAGGAGGAGGATGAGGAAAGAAGCAGCAACGGCGACGGTGGCACGGTGAACGAACTAACTGCGCCATTTAATAATATTTGCTTTACTGTGAGCGGGGAAGGCCGGCCGGGATGAAAAATCTATAAGGGGAGGCGAGACGTCGGGAGGACTGCGGCGAAGAATGCTTTCAAGAGGATCTACTGGAGAGCCGAACACGCCGACCCTCAGTAAATGGGATCCGAACCTTTACCACGCACCCTCCCTCCCTCTCTCCCTCCGGTCCACACACACACACACACACACACACACACACACACACACACAGGGTTATGTTTACAATGCACTTCTCGTCTCCTGAGCATCTATAGTCTTCTAAAATCTCATCTCAGAGCAGTTCAAGTTTTGTGTCTATGCAAGATCAAAAAATATGAATAAAAATTTGAGGATTATTTAAGATGGAAAAATTATTATAGTTTGTTTCACTTATTGCTGAGGTTTTAGGATTTACTTTAAGATTCAAGCTAATCTCTCTCTCTCTCTCTCTCTCTCTCTCTCTCTCTCTCTCTCTCTCTCTCTCTCTCTCTCTCTCGCCGTCGTAAAACTTATGCCATCGACTTGCCTTGAATTCAGAGACAGGATTTTGTGTCCGCGCTAAATGGAATACCCAGAGAAATGGAAAAGAACGGCGCCTTTAAAATACTACACTCACATGGAGGGTAATATTCGGCTGGATTGTGTGTGTGTGTGTGTGTGTGTGTGTGTGTGTGTGTGTGTGTGTGTGTGTGTGTGTGTGTGTGTGTGTGTGTGTGTGTGTGTGTGTGTGTGTGTGTGTCGTATATATTTGTATTAATCTCACAATATACCATGTCTACGTGAGCTCACACATACGTACGACTACACACACACACACACACACACAGACACACACACACACACACACACGAACAGGTGGGAATGAGCGGCGTCAATCAAACACCTGTTCAATGATTTTAGTTCACCTGACGCTCTTCAACACGTCCTCGTTCGTTTCATTAAAAAAAAAAAAAAAAAAAAAAAAAAAAGGAAAAAAAAAGAAAAAAGAAAGAAAAAAAAGAAGCGAAAGAAAAATATCTTATGTTACTTATGAAAACTTAAACACATACACACATGGGGAATGAGAATATTAGGTGATTACTTAACGTACTTAACACATACAACACTAGCTGATCTGGATGGAGCACTACTACTACTACTACTACTACTACTACTACTACTACTACTACTATTACTAACTTACTATTACTACTCTACAACTGTTACCATCACCTATAACACCACCATCACGACCCAACCACCACCTCGTCACATTGCAGACACAGACGCATCTCTCCAACTTTCCTCACGCCTATAGAAAGCAAAGGCAAGACGTCTCGAGAACCCTGAGACAAGAATACAGACAGACAAGCAAACAAGGAGGAGTGTGTGTGTGTTTGTGTGTTTCCATGAGAGCTCACCACCTCCTGCCTCTCTCTCTCTCTCTCTCTCTCTCTCTCTCTCTCTCTCTCTCTCTCTCTCTCTCTCTCTCTCTCTCTCTCTCTCTCTCTCTCTCTCTCTCTCCTATTGTCTGACACATCGCTGACTGCCTCTAGATGCAAGCGCGTTATGGAAGGCTTCCCTCACCTCTCTCTCTCTCTCTCTCTCTCTCTCTCTCTCTCTCTCTCTCTCTCTCGTTATGTTTATAGTGTTTTGTGTCTAACTGTAGTCTTTTCTTTCATAGGAGAGACAGTTTGTATGACTTTTATCGAGTTTGTTTTTCACAATCTTCGTATTTTTAGGTGACGAAAAAAAAAAAATCCGCTTAACTTGCTGGTTCCATAAAGTTAAAGGAGTTAAAAAGAAGGAAAAAAAGAGAAAAAGAAAAGAAAAGGAAACGAAAAAAGAGAAAAAGAAAAAGTTGACTAATTCAGTTCTGGATGTGTCTTAATACTCCTCCACTGAAACACTGTTGTTCAGAGAGTGCAACTTTCCATAAACATACTCGTAAGGACCAACAACTCTTATTTATGCTCTTCTTTAGTGTTCCTTTCAAATCACCCCATCCCCAATCCCTTCGCCATCAAAATTCATCGTTTGGAATCGTTACGTTTCCCTTAAATCTTTCCCCTTCCTATATTAAACGAGTAACAATGAGTACCTTTCTTTTCCCCTTTCTTTTCGTCCCTTCCTCGCTTCCTGGTATAGGGTAAGGCAGAATGGTCCCCGCCTCGTGTCCCTCCGAGGCGGGCTACGTACTGGCGGTGCTTCCAAGAGAGCAATTTGCCGGCGTTGATTAGTCTCTGGTAGTTTCTTGGCGGCGGTGCCAATTAATGCTTCACTCGGCAAGTCCCAACCGTTAAAATGTCCAGTTTTCAGCCGCGCGCAGATTAAAGCCCACGGATGTTGTAGAACTCTTAGAAAACGGATGTGTGGGTGGGGGAATGGGTGGGTCTCTCTCTCTCTCTCTCTCTCTCTCTCTCTCTCTCTCTCTCTCTCTCTCTCTCTCTCTCTCTCTCTGAAAAAAAAAAAAATGTAATAGGAAAAAATGCGTCAAAAGCTCAAAATATAAAAGAATAACTTAATTTACAAGGTTATCTATTCATTTGTCTTTCTAGGTCAGTACGTCTGTCTTAACATCCCCCCGCCTCTCTCTCTCTCTCTCTCTCTCTCTCTCTCTCTCTCTCTCTCTCTCTCTCTCTCTCTCTCTCTGTTTAAGCCAAACCCTAAGCCACAACCTAAGGCCTCTACCAGCACCACCACCATCACCACC
>NC_087168.1:19534649-19554649 GCF_035594125.1 Scylla paramamosain
TGAGAAGTGATGGAGAAGTAGGCCGGTGAGAGAGAGAGAGAGAGAGAGAGAGAGAGAGAGAGAGAGAGAGAGAGAGAGAGAGAGAGAGAGAGAGAGAGAGAGAGAGAGAGAGAGAGAGAGAGAGAGAGAGAGAGAGAGAGAGAGAGAGAGAGAGAGAGAGAGAGAGAGAGAGAGAGAGAGAGAGAGAGAATGCACAATGAAAGCTGGAGGAAGAAAGAACTGAGTGGGAAGGGGAGGAGGCAAGAACGAGAGAGAGAGAGAGAGAGAGAGAGAGAGAGAGAGAGAGAGAGAGAGAGAGAGAGAGAGAGAGAGAGAGAGAGAGAGAGAGAGAGAGAGAGAGAGAGAGAAGGTAAAGCACAGGATAACAGTTGATAGAGGAGAGACAGTAGAGAATGGGAGGAAAAGAGAAGAGAGAAGAGGGAGAAGAGGTGAGGAGGGGCAAGGTTGGGGTGGGGAGATGAGTGGGGGACATAATAGTGGAGGGGAATGTTAAGGCAAACCCCAGCTTAATCTCTTGCTGATACTCAACCATGCATCTACCAATACTGTTGCTTCCATTACACGGCCCTGCTGCTCCTCCTCGCCTGGGAGCCACGGACGGCGGCAACAGCAGCAGGAGTAAGAGGAGGAGGAGGAGGAGGAGGAGGAGGAGGAGGAGGAGGAGGAGGAGGAGGAGGAGGAGGGGAAGGAGAGGGAGGGTGGGAGTGAGTGAGGCGTCGAACGAAGTGGTAGGAGAGGCAGACAAGGACGATGAAGATAAAGATGAGTAAGAGAAGAGGAAGAGGAAGAGGAGGAAGAGGATGAGGAGAAACTGCTCCTCTCCTGACTCTCTCCCTGCCATAGCTTCCTAAGAGAGCATAAACAATCCACAGCAAATTTAGAAACACCCAAGAGATTAATTGAATTCCGCAAACGCCCTCTAGATTGGTTTCATGAATCTACATCCCGTGTCGAAGGCGCACCGAACAGTCCGCTAAACCATTAATATATAAACACATGGACGATCTACAGTGGAAACCAAAATACATTGAGGATGGACGACGGGCCTCTAGCGCCAACGGCCATAATAAACTTGTAACACGTTCCAAATGTTCAAGCCTATCTGGATGCCAGTCTGATCACCTGAAATAATTCCCATGATTCCTAGAGTTGTCCAGAGGATCTAAAGCCGTTGCTTCTTGGGGAAATTCTAGCCAGGCCCCGCCCCGCCGCCCGCAGGCCCCGCCCTCCGGGAGGCACGCACGCGCCGCCAGCTTGCAGTTGCTTCCGCTTGCATTTCATCGGCGACGGACTTTCAGAGCGATTCGTTGCTATTAGCCGCATATCTTTGTGTCTGGAGAGCGTGATTGCTGTCAAGGCGCTGCAGCAGGCGGTGAAGAAGTGGTGTCAGTATCCTGCAAAAAAAGCCAGTCTTCCAGCATGCCCCGAGGCCCTGCTTGAGGCCTACAGCGGCCGACAACACGCCGAGCTGGACCAAAATTAGGTGACCGGCGGCTCACATATTCCCAGGAACTCTGGTAACGGCAACCACCATTGCGCATATGCAGTCACGGCCTGCTCCCAAGATCAACTGAAGAATGTTCCAAGTTTTTTCCGTGTGAGAGGCGCGCGTGGTGGGCGGAGCGGCGGACAGAGGGCAGCACTCGCCTCCTGGGCTGCCTCTCTACACGCTGATTGCATTTGAACTCAATTCTTTAAATGATTAGTCAAGGACAAATGACCTTATTTATTGTGAATTTAAAACACGCCTCTGCACACAGCGCGTCCCCAGAAAGGGCCCCAGAAAGCCGGAGACTCGGGAATTTGGGAATTATTTGTCTTCAGAAACCAGGAAATGTTGGGGCTCGCGGGTAATGAATGGTCACAGTCGGCTGTCTTAATTACTCCCGGGAACAGGCCCTAAACACGGACAATTGTGTCTTGCAACTGTATACTCCGCTATATAGCTCAGTTATATATCCCGCACGTTCCCTTCATTGACTCGGGCCGTTCTATATATCGCAAGTTTCTGAGGCTGGTCTCGCCTACAGCTTCATCTCCTCCCTCTTCAGCTGCGGGCTTCCTTCCGTCTCGCCTAGCGCTGTATTCTAGTCCTTTACGTCAAATCTCGAACAGCACATCAGTCTCGAGGCATCAATTATTCACCAACGCTTACCGACCAGCAGCCCTTACTCCCACACGCCCGTCACGGCAACGCGAACACAAACAGACGCAGCATCGCTTAAGAACGCCCCACGTCTCCTTACGGTAAATATTGGAGGAGGATGGGTCCTGCTTTGCTTTCTCATAGACACTTAAGATTAACAAAAAAGAGACGTATTTTTATGACACGAAAAATTGCATTATTATTATCATTATTATTATTATTATTATTATTATTATTATTATTATTATTATATTATTATCAAAAAGACAATGAGTGCTTTTTTTTAAGGAAAAGAAGGAATTAAATGAATATAAAAAACATATTTCAGTTCACATGTGATAAAAAGATAATATGTATATGGCAACCATCCTAACTAATACTTTGATCTGAATAAAAAAATAAAAGAAACAATAGCAATGCAGAAAGAAAAGAAAAGAAAAAATACAATATAGAGAATTGCAAACATTAAAAAAATATATAAACACAAAAGCAGAGAGAGAGAGAGAGAGAGAGAGAGAGAGAGAGAGAGAGAGAGAGAGAGAGAGAGAGAGAGAGAGAGAGAATCCACATACACACTGTAACAAGGTTGAGGCAAGAGAGTAAGATAAAAACAAAGTGATACGAGAGAGAGAGAGAGAGAGAGAGAGAGAGAGAGAGAGAGAGAGAGAGAGAGAGAGAGAGAGAGAGAGAGAGAGAGAGAGAGAGAGAGAGAGAGAGAGTTGGGGTGGGGTGGGGGAAGAAGAGCGAGACAGACAGAAAGAGAGAAAGAGAGAAGGAGATAAAAAGGAAGGACTGGACACAAGGGTCGTGAAGAAAGGGGAAGAATGGGAAGGAGGGATGAATGGAGAGAGAGAGAGAGAGAGAGAGAGAGAGAGAGAGAGAGAGAGAGAGAGAGAGAGAGAGAGAGAGAGAGAGAGAGAGAGAGAATCAATGGAAGTGAAGATAGTAAAAAAATAACGAAATAAATAAATAAAAACTCACAAAGTTGTAATATGAACACAGTACTAAGAGAGAGAGAGAGAGAGAGAGAGAGAGAGAGAGAGAGAGAGAGAGAGAGAGAGAGAGAGAGAGAGAGAGAGAGAGAGAGAGAGAGAGAGAGAGAGAGAGAGTTGGGGAGGGAGTCGGAGGAGGGGATACGTACATTGGGAGGTGGGGACGTGATCTGTGGGGATGAACGATAGATGGGGGGAGGAAAGAGGGGTTTGGGAGGGGGAAAAAGACGGGGGACGGGTAGGGAAGAGGAGTTAGTGCGTCGGCGTATTCGTAGAGGAGGAGGGGGGAGGAGGAGGAGGAGGAGGAGGAGGAGGAGGAGGAGGAGGAGGAGGAGGAGGAGATGGAAGCACGCGGCAGGTAGTGCTCTCTGTTGGTAGCAAGTTGCATGCACTCACCACCAGCCAGCCAGCAGAGCCGCGCGCAGACTACCACCACCACCACCACCACTGCCTCTACTACCACCACCACCACCACCGCCTCCACTACCAATACTCTTGCGCGCCAGCAGACAAACATCAGCCGTACGACCCTCCTGCCATAAAGACAATTTTTAGCTGACTCTTCCCCTCTCTCCCTCTCCACTCTCTCTCTCTCTCTCTCTCTCTCCTTCCCCCACACACACACCCTACGACCCAAGTAACACACACACACACACACACACACACACACACACACACACACACACACACACACACACACAATAGAAGGGGCGATGCTTAACTAACCACCAGGAATACGAAGAGGTGTGTGTGTGTGTGTGTGTGTGTGTGTGTGTGTGTGTGTGTGTAGATGGTAGATAGACAGATAGACAGACAGACAGAGAGACAGACAGACAGACAGACAGACAGACAGACAGACAGACAGACAGACAGACAGACAGACAGGCATAAGTAGATAAATACATAGATATGAAAACATGCAGACATACATACAGACAGACAGACAGACAGATAGATAGATAGAGAGAGAGAGAGAGAGAAACAAGCCAATAACCATAAACAATTCTGTACTTGTGCATGAGCACTTGGATAGGCTAGGCGGGTGGATGCTGTGTGGATGGGTGGCTACATAGGTGTGTGCGTGGGTGTGTGTGTGGTGTGTGTGTGTGTGGGTGTGTGTGTGGGTGGGCGGATTGTGAGTGTGTTTGTTGTGTGGTGGCTCGTTTGTCGCGTCAGTAGCGGTGGTGACAGCTGACGGTGCGGGGCTGGTGACACCTCATAAAGCAGGTCGCACTGGCAAACTAACTGTGCCGCCCAAGTTTTCCAGCTTTTTGGCAAGGTTAGAAAAAAATAGACAAATTTGTACTACACTAGATTTGCCTAGACTGTAAATTCTCTGATTGTCACGTATATGAGAGAGAGAGAGAGAGAGAGAGAGAGAGAGAGAGAGAGAGAGAGAGAGAGAGAGAGAGAGAGAGAGAGAGAGAGAGAGAGAGAGAGAGAGAGAGAGACGTTCATGTATATATATACGGAATAATCTTCCTTTTTTTCAGCTTCTTTTTTCCGTATGTAAATGTGTGTGTGTGTGTGTGTGTGTGTGTGTGTGTGTGTGTGTGTGTGTGTGTGTGTGTGTGTGTGTGTGTGTGTGTGTGTGTGTGTGTGTGTGTGTGTGTGTGTGTGTGTAGATTTTTCAGTCAAGCATCCTGTCCATTGTACGAGTATGTGTGTATGTATGTGTGTGTGTGAGAGAGTCAGCCTCAGCTACCTACAACCACATCAGGAGTCTGTACACCACCTCCAGTAGCGCCAAGGCTAACTCACCCCTGTGGCTTCAAGGGGGACACTTAATAAGATGAGTGGAGGAGCAGCAGCAGCGGAGGAGGAGGCAGCGGCGGAGAGCAAGGCAAGGCTGAGCGGTGCTGTAATTATCCAGATGATGCAACTTGGCAATGCACATCTTGATCAATATTGGGACGAATATCGATCGCTCGCCTGCAGTAGACATCGCACGCGCATTCACACACACACACACACACACACACACACACACACACACACACACACACACACACACGGGAAGGGATTATACATAGGAGGCGTGCATATACGAGACACCTCTTTAGCTAATCTAGGGGAAGGTGAGGTGTGTTGACGAGGCGCCGCGCAGGGGAGGCCGGCCCGGTACCATCACCTAATGGTCGGTGTGCTGCTGCGTGATGGATGAGCCTCCTGGAGCGGCCAAGAAAGCACAATTAATCATAACAAACTCGTCGCGGCCGCAAGGTTATGGACACGCGATGTACGATAACCGCCATTCGCTCTCGTGACGTGACCTGATGCTGGGTAAGTTTGTACGAAAACACACACACACACACACACACACACACACACACACACACACACACACACACACACACACAGACAGACACACACACACACCAAAAAAAATAAAAAGAGGATTCAAAGCGACGCAAAAAAAAAAAAGAAAAATCTTATGAAAACAATGATTCGTGGAGGCAAAAATAAAAAGAAACTGAAGCGAAAAAAAGGAAAAATACGTGCGTACGCGTAAAAAAGAACAGGAAACAGTATTAAAAGGCAAAAAAAAAAAAAAAAAGGGAGAGAAAAAAAAGAAAAGTTAAAACAAGCAATCCTTTCATATGATACGCCGTTATCTCTCGAAACAGAAAGATGCATTTCGTGCCTCCAGCGATCAATATGAGTGGACGTTATCGTTTCCTTACGTGCTTCATACTGGACTGGCCTTCTCCTCCCCACACCCCCTGCACCCCTGGCCCTCCTGCTGGCTATCCTGGAACCTTCTATTGCAGCCCAAGAGACACCGAGAAGAGATTAGATACGAAAGAAGAATGATGAATATGAGGCAAGAATGGAGGAATGGATAAATGAAAGAAGAAATATGAAAGAAGGAATAAATAAGAAACTGGTCAGTGAATTAACAAAGGCACATGAGTAGATAATATCATAAGATAATTGAATAGATAAGTAGATTGTAGAAATAAGATAAATGAATGTGTAGATATATTAGGAATAAGAATATGGGACAGGATGATAGGAGTGAGATCAATGAATAAGCAGGTAAATTGATTAGAAAATTAATAATAAACTGATAGGAATAACCATAAGAATATTATCAGGTCAGGAAATTGATGGTTTGATTAGGAGAGAGAAAAACATTGGCCATAATACATGAATCATCAAATAAATAAGCAACAAAATCCACAAACATACACAGCAAACTTATCACACAAAAAAAAAAAAAAAAGAAAAAAAAAGCCGAACAAGAATAAATCAATAACTGAAAAAAAGGAACCAGGAATAACAATGTACATAAATAATAATAAAATAAAAAAAATCAATGCATACAGATTACAAACTTAAACCTTCACAAAAGTTGAATAATCATGAACTGAAGTGGAAGGAGAGGCAGTGATGAGTCAATAGAGGTGGGTGAGGATGAATGATGGAGCTGATAGGTGGATGCAATGAGGGACAGGGTGGAGTGATACTGATTTGGATATTGAATGAGGTTGTAGTGGTAATGGTGGTGGGGGTGGTGGTGGTGGTGGTGGGGGTGGATCAGTGAAGTGTGAGGCAAAGTGGATGAAAAGTGGATGAGGAGTGGATGAAAAGTGAGAGGATGAATTAGAGAGCGTAATGAGAGGTAGACAGGATGACAACAGGTAAGGGGTGAGTGTGTGGATGCGTGTGTGTGTGTGTGTGTGTGTGTGTGTGTGTGTGTGTGTGTGTGTGTGTGTGTGTGTGTGTGTGTGTGTGTGTGTGTGTGTGTGTGTGTGTGTGTGTGTGTGTGTGTGTGTGTGTGTGTGTGTTCACGTGACTCACCTGCGGTAAGAGAAAGCCTTGGGACATGTAGTTCATGGACATAACTCTCACTCTCACTCTCACTCTCTCTCTCTCTCTCTCTCTCTCTCTCTCTCTCTCTCTCTCTCTCTCTCTCTTTTACAAGCTTAATTCACTTTCATTCACCAAACTAGACTCAAATAAACACACAAACATCACAAGTTATATTGCTGAACACTTTAAATAGGAAATACAAATCAACAGACACTCATTCAGGCATTGCAGTGACAGACTCATTTCTCACAGGGACTGCCACGTGTAGACCTGATGACTTCTTGTAACTTCCCTTATCTTCCTTTGTTCTTTTGTTATCAATGGACTTTCCATCTTCCCACGTATTAAAGTTATTCACGCTCTTTCTACCCAAACTTCACTTCTTCCTTTGTAATCCAAGTTTTTTATTCATTATATTTCCGTTTGTCACGCTTTTTTTTTATCCCCCTCTTCTCGTCTCCTTTTGTAACCCAACTTATCGATTTAATAAACTCGTAAACTTGTACACAGCATCACACCACACACCTACACACACATCACCCATTCCCTCCTGTTCATTCCTTATCCACCTAACCACTCCTCCTGCGATGCCTAACCACATTAACCTCTCTAGCCTTCCACCCCCGGACACCCCAAGCCTCTCACCCGGGATTCCACTGCCTCTTCTCTCCACCTGCGCCAACATTTCCCCTCCTGCAGACCGTGAGCCGCCTTGGGACGCCAGTGAGTGTGATGAGATTATCGGAGCAGCGTCGTGGCATTCAGATCACCTACGCATGGGAGACTAACTGGCGGGCCTCAGCTCAGCCCTGTGTCTCCCCCGTGCCGCTGCCCTCACGTCATTACTGGGAGGGACTGGGATGGACTGGGAGGGAATGAGAGGTTGTGTGGTGTCTGAGAGTGTGAGAGAGTGCTGGGTGGATGAAGAAAGGTGATGTGTAGTGGTGATGGTACTTTTCTCCAGGAATACAAGTAAAAAACAGTCTTATTTACATACTAACACCAAGAGGTACTTTTTTTTTTTTCAGAGCACAACCGCAAACTGGAAATAAGTGAACCAAAACATTAAAATAAGATTCCCGGGACTTGACAAGGAGGGACATGTGGAGGGCAGTAGCCGAAGAGGTGACAGGGATGCTAAACCAGAGGCTGAGTGGAGGCTGGTGTGGCTGGCGCGCTCAGACATACGGCGGCCCAACTGGTGCGCGTTGTCAACAAACAGGCAGAGTCCACCAAGCCAGGATGAATGGGCCAAGTGTTCTGTTTGGCCCATAAAGCTGACTTACGAGACACCCAGCCGTCACTCGGGGCCCTAAGTGTCACAACGCCCCGGCTCATGTCACGGTCGGGGTAATGTTACGCCCGTATTGTCTATTTGCATGTCACGTAATGTCATTTGAGTCGACGGTTCCGCCTTGCTTATTTTTCCCAATCGTGTTTACTTGTGCCTCACGCGCCGGGTTTTTATGGCCACTTTCTTTTTTCAAGTTTCTCATTTACAGCCGCGCCGTGCAGTGGTGGCAGCGAGGACTAAGCTGGACCAGCCCTACGTGTTAGTATAAAAGTCGTGTTATTTTCTTTTTACTCTTAAACTTCAAGACAAAAAGTTACAATTCACGCAAGCATCCTCTTCTCTCAGTCAGCGGTGTACGTAGAAGACCGCCACTAAACATCCTCGCATGTGTA
Organism: Scylla paramamosain; assembly: GCF_035594125.1. Classification (NCBI taxonomy): domain Eukaryota; kingdom Metazoa; phylum Arthropoda; class Malacostraca; order Decapoda; family Portunidae; genus Scylla; species Scylla paramamosain. Next base: position 19,543,290 of record NC_087168.1, read on the forward strand.
ATGACTTTAAAGCATCAATAATTTCACCCAACGTGTTTAATTAATGACACAAGAATTACCAAGTGCGGGATAAGACGTCAGACAGCCACTTCCCTGCATGGCATTACCACTGAGAAGGTCACTACCAGCCCGTCCTCAGGCACAAAAGACACTCAAACTTCACCGCTAACGTCACAAAGTCACTCCTCGCTACTGACGGAGGCAGTAAAGAATCATCGGGTCTCTTTACTAAATGCTGCCCTCGCTCCTTGTGCCTCGTGGTCGTCGTCACATTATAGGCATTATGGGGAGGAGCACCTGACATTTCCTCTTCTAAATACCAGATTGGAGGCGGTCAGCGTGAAGCCTTCCGCCTGATAGAAAGAAAAGAAAAGAATCGAGATAAAGTAACGAGAGAGAGAGAGAGAGAGAGAGAGAGAGAGAGAGAGAGAGAGAGAGAGAGAGAGAGAGAGAGAGAGAGAGAGAGAGAGAGAGAGAGAGAGAGAGAATGTACGTGAATAGTACAAGAGTGTGAGTAAACTTGGTTGCTCTCTAAGGTCAGGCGGTCACAAGAGTCTGCCCGTCTGTCTGTCTACACTCTACATCCTCTCTGTTCCCACCCCCTCTCTCTCTCTCTCTCTCTCTCTCTCTCTCTCTCTCTCTCTCTCTCTCTCTCTCTCTCTCTCTCTCTCTCTCATCTTAGGTCATGTACAGCTTCGTGAGTCAACTGTGCTTTCAAATTTAGCCTCCCAAAGTTCCCCAGCCCACAAAGTTCCCCCAGAGCACCTCCTGACGGAACACCAACACTGGGAACGCTGCAGGAGGCACTGTTGAGGACCAAAAGTCACCAGAAGACGTAGGGAGGGCGGGAGGGAGTGGTAGCGGTAGAGGGGAGGGAGGAAGGAGGAGCTAGAGGCATGATTTGTATTCAAGAGGTTAGGTGGCCTGACGATCTTTTCCTAACAACCTTTTAAACTCTGCCTCTTAGATATTCAGAGTAAAGGGCGGGCGAGGCCAAAGTTAGCGGCGGGTGGACTTGTGGGTAATCGGAGATGTGGTCGAGTTGAATGGAGTGCTCCCATTTCCAAGGAGAGAAAGTTTGCGAGTTAATGGACACGTGATGGACATTGGCTCCTGCAGCGTGGCGGCGTAGCGAAGGGAGTGATTGTGGTCTCCTCCACCCGCGGTTTTCACCTCCACAAACTTGTCCTGGGAGACTTTAGAGACCAGCCTGATTGGTAGCCGCTGAAAGTTGGCAGTTGCGAGGGCTTGTGATTGTCCCTAGTCACCACGGCGTAACCCGCTATGTATTATGTACCCCAGCCTCGTCTCTCCTCCTCCTCCTCCTCGTGGTTGTCGTCGTCGTCCTCCTCCTTTACCTCCTCCACCTCCTTCTGTGCTTATTAATCCTCCTCCCTTCTCATCGACCTCTGCTTCCCTTCCCACCACCGCCACACTTTATCATGCACGTCTCTCTCTCTCTCTCTCTCTCTCTCTCTCTCTCTCTCTCTCTCTCTCTCTCTCTCTCTTGCAACCTTCACTTCATCTACCTCCTCCTCCTCCTCCTCCTCCTCCTCCTCCTCCTCCTCCTCCGCGTTCCTTCTCCGCGACACTCTGGCATCCCTCCCTCTCCTTTCCCATCAGCTTTGTCTCCCGTCCCGCGCTCCTCCCGTCTCGCCCCCGCCGTCATCACCAACAGAGGGACACTATTATACTCGCCCATCATGCAGCTGCGAGTGAGGGAGAGAGGGAGAGGGAGAGGGAGAGAGGGAGGGGGAAGAGGGATGGAGGCTGAGGGGGAGCCGCTCTGGGACGTAAGCAAGTTTCCATCTCTCTCTCATTTAGACTTTCGGTTCTTCACTTATGTCTGGCATGCACTCCTGTCCGTGTTTCTGTTTGTCTGTTTGTTTGTCTCTGTCTGTCTCCCTCTCTCTTAGATTGGCTATTCCTCTCGTTAATTTTTCATCCTTTTTTTTTTTTTTCTTTTTTCCCTCAGCATTTATGAGTCTAAACTTAATTTAACCACCTGATGATCATTCCCTCAGCATTCAAATGACTAAACAACGAAGAACATTCCCTTCCACGCATCCTTCCTTCCTTCCTTGTTCCTTCCGTTCTAGTACCACACTTGCATCCTCTCCTGCTGCTCCTCTCTCTCTCAGCCTCTTTCCCCTTCGTGCTTCCCTTCCAAAACCTTCCCCTTAACTAGAAGCGAGGCCAACGGTACGCCCATAGTGGAGGTACGTGCCTTCCATAATTAATATGACCAAACTTGTCCTAACTGTTCTCCCCCTTCCCTTTCCTCAAGTCGACAATGCCTTCCCTTCAGTTTTAAAGTCAATGGAAGCGGCGAGGACAGGAGAGGTGACGAGGGAGAGAGGGAAGCGAGGAGTAGGTTAGGAGGAACTGACTGGGGAAGAGGGAAGGAAAAGGAGTGAAGTGGAGTGACTGGAGTGTGGAGGAGTGGGAGACAGGAATGCTTTCTCTTGTGGTTAATAATTTTTAACACCTTAGTTTGTGTTATTCTATCCTTAGGTGACCTTGAAAGTGTACTAGCTCAAATAACATTACGGTAAAATATTCTTAACGAGAAGTACACCTACAGGAAGCTTTCAAAATATGTGCAGTAACCTCTTAAACTAAACTCTTCAGTCTACAGTGCCCCTACACTCATGAAGTACACCTAAAAGTTAACTCAAATAGTACTACAGCAACACTTGTACAATATACCTACAGAACACGAAAAATGCACTTAGAAGCCTTGAAACTAGGTACGCTGAACTCTTAATTCACACGTTTCAATCAACAGTGCCCCCACCCCCGCAAAGTACATATACAGTAAAGGAAAAGGGGCATTCACAATAATCCGTAAAAGCTTGCACAAAAGCACTTCCAAAATGTACTGGAGACCATGCAACTCTAACAGGTATTCTGCCGCAAAGCCTCGTCAGCCTGGGGTCTGTATGGTGCTCACAACAACCCAACTCGGCGAACAGACAACTGCCTCGGGGCCGCCGTCAGGTAGGTACATATTCAAAGCGACATCAGTAAAGGGAGATCTAAATAGAGACTTTATATAACGTGTTTGGAGGGAAAATCGAAGTGTGGGTTATATCTCCTCAGCGTATAGCAGCAGAACACAGCAGAAGCAGCAGCAGAACACAGCAGCAGACACGCCGCTTACACTATAATAAATGGAACAACGTCATCCACATGCAACATCAAGGAGGGAACAATGCGAGTTCATCAAATGGTTTCAGCGTCCCAGGAGCGAGCGCCGCGCCGCAGCCTGGGTGCGCCTGCATGATTATTACAGGTGGTATAATAGGCCATCTCGCTCGCCGTCTCGGGACCTGATGCAAGACTCAGCAGCCACCTCCTCAATTATTCCTTGGCCGATGCCTCTCACCTCTGACATCGCGTCTCTGCTTTTACGTCCGCCAGAGAAATGTTGCTTGGTGGAGATGATACAGCGCCGCTGCACGCTGTCCGTCAGGTGCCTCAGGGATTCCTGCAAGCTTTTGGACATTTGGAGGCATGGCTGAAAACTGTCAAGTGTCTGAGAGGATATTGGGGAGAAGAGGTCCAGGCGACTGTTTGTGGAGGGGGATGGAGGAGGAAGAGTGTGCGGGGACGAGGAAAGTGTGGAGGAGGAGGAGGAGGAGGAGGAGGAGGAGGAGGAGGAGGAGGAGGAGGAGGAGGAGGAGGAGGAGGAGGAGGAGGAGGAGGAGGAGCCAGGGTAATCGAGGAGATAAAGTTGAGTAAAGTCTTAGCCCTTTGAGATGTTGAGGGCAGTGTAAGCTGAGAACATCAAAGACTGTAAAAAAAAAAAGGCAACGCATTTTTAAATCCCTTCAGCAAAAATTTTTGTTCTGTCGATGAGGGGACCTGTGTTGCTGTACATTGAGGGCACAGCTGGAGGACAGGACTGGGGTGAGTGCGGCGGGCGGGCGTGGCGGCGATCACAGCGAGCACGTAGACGGGAGCTGAAGGAAGGCGACGCGGGAGGTAAAGAAAACGCGAGACATCGAAGTGAGCGAGCCAAGTTAGCAGTTCCAGCGCGCGTCCGTCCTTCATGGCTCGGAAACTTGCGCGTCGCGTGGAAAACTTCGCGTAGGTGGAATAGCTCCCACCTGAGTGCTGTGGATAATTCATCAGGAGACGGGGAGGCGCCAACACGTCTATCTTACCCGCCAAGTAAACTGAACGAGATGAAAAATTGATTGCTACGCTACCTGCCGCACCAGAATCACGTGACCGCAAAGTGGAGCGCCAGTGACCGCAGGGGAGGGTTCGGGACAGAGACAATGGCATACGGACACAAGCCTCACCCTCCGCGGATCAACTTTGCGAGTCTTGCCTGCTATTTGTGGCATGACATTTTTCTTCAGAGTCAAGAGGGGAAAATTTCGAAATATCACGGTACTTTTAGATCATGTTACTTTTTTTTTCTCTCTCTCTGTTCCCTTCCTATACATCTCCCCGTTCCTTTCATCACAGACAAGCACAAACACACACTCTGTAAGATCTACATCATTAAATAAAAGATTGATAGAAAGTCTGATCAGTTCTCAGGCTCACCTCAGTTATTTTTTTCCCCTCTCTTGGCACTTCCTCCTTTGAACCGTTAAACTAATGCCAACAAACTTTTATTCAAATTATGTACTTTCCTGATTCTAATGCTGGCTCCCCTATCAGTTTCAGTTCCTAAGCTGCAGTAGCAACAACAACAACAACAACAACAACAACAACAACTTTACTACTACTACTACTACTACTGCTACTACGAATACTACTACAACTTCACCTTCCTTCCTTCCTTCCTTCCTTCCTTCCTTCCCTATTCCCCCTTCCCCCCTCTCCCTACCCTTGCCACTCCTACTCCTCGTTCTCGTCCTCGTCCTTCTCCTCCTCCTTCCAGATTCAACAAACTCACACCCCGTCAAAGTCCACAGACGAGGCGCCACCTCCGAGAACTCCTCAAGTCTCAGCATCAAAGTGCCTATCATTTCTCCGCGTGTCCAGAGTTGGCGGCAGGAGGCGAGTTCAAGAGGGTCGCTACCACCACCACCACCACCACCACTAGTTCTCCTCCTCCTCTTCGTCCTCCTTCTCTTCTCTTCCCAGAAACACGGCCGTACTTGATTCGCTCAGCACGGATTTAGCTTCCTTAATCCCTTGTTCAGCTCTACAAGGCCACTATCACCGCTTCCTCCTCCTCCTCCTCCTCCTCCTCCATCGCTGACCCTCTTCCTTCACTGACACTCCATACGTCACGACTGATTAATGTCCTTCATTGCATCCTTTTTCCTTCTTTACTGCCCACTGCACAATACTTCCTTCGCCTCTTCCTCCTTATCCTCCTCCTCCTCCTCCTCCTCCTCCTCCTCCTCCTCCTCCTCCTCCTCTTCCTCCTCCGCCTTCGCCTTGTAGCTGCCAATATCCGGGGTGTCGGCACCTCACCAAGTTCTTAGCTGTTGACCGCCGGTTTCTCAGAGTTGTGCTAAGGACGTGGACGGCTTCCGTTTGTGGCTTCGCGGAGTCAAGCAAGTTACAGAGACGGCTGATGGGCGGCTGTCTTGAGGGAGTGTGTGTAGGAGGGAGGGAGGGAAGGTAGAAGGGTTGGGACGTGACGCTAAGGGGATTGGTAGTCGTGGTTATGTGGTGGTGTGTGTTGGCTGGGGGTGGTGGTGTGTGGGTGTGAGGTGGTAGGACCGGTCTGTGTGTGTGTGTGTGTGTGTGTGTGTGTGTGTGTGTGTGTGTGTGTGTGTGTGTGTGTGTGTGTGTGTGTGTGTGTGTGTGTGTGTGTGTGTGTGTGTGTGTGTGTGTGTGTGTGTGATTGTTGTGTTGTTCAATGTTGATGTTTCTCTTAGTATTGTTGGGTTATGCCAAAAAGAAGGCAGTATTTTTTCACACTCTGATATAATGGTTTCTGTGTATGTGTGTGTGTGTGTGTGTGTGTGTGTGTGTGTGTGTGTGTGTGTGTGTGTGTGTGTGTGTGTGTGTGTGTGTGTGTGTGTGTGTGTGTGTGTGTGTGTGTGTGTCTGTGTGTGTGAAGGCTAGTGGATATGTGTCTGTATGTGTGCAAGCTCGTGTGTACGTACGTGTGGGGCTGTACAACTGCAGCGTAGCGTAACTCTGGACAGCTGTGACGGGAGCTGCAGACGGGGCTGTCAGATCGAGGACGCCAGGACTTTGTAACTTCTTAGTGAGTGACCGCTGCTGGCCCGAGTTTCGAAACTGTGACAGGGGCTTTGTGTGTGTGTGTGTGTGTGTGTGTGTGTGTGTGTGTGTGTGTGTGTGTGTGTGTGTGTGTGTGTGTGTGTGTGTGTGTGTGTGTGTGTGTGTGTGTGTGTGTGTGTGTGTGTGTGTGTGTGTGTGTGTGTGTGTGTGTGTGTGAAGGGAAATTTCTCCGAAGAGGGACAAGTGACTCAAGAGGAAAGAGTGAGGGCTTGGAAATGCTCTCTCTCTCTCTCTCTCTCTCTCTCTCTCTCTCTCTCTCTCTCTCTCTCTCTCTCTCTCTCTCTCTCTCTCTAGCTCGCTCCCTCGCTCGCTCTCACACACACACACACACACACACACACACACACACACACACACAGGACACTTGGTAAGAAGGATACAACACGGCGGGAGGAGGGACAGACGGCGGCAGTTCTGAGAGGCAGTGTTAAGTAGACAATGACGTGGGGCGCCAGAGGTCAAGCCCGGGCAGGAAACCTTACATCAGTAGCCCTTCCCTCTCCTCACAGCCTCCCTCCCTCCCGCGACTCCCTCTCCATCTCTCCCTTCCTCGTCTCCCTCTCCATCCCTCCCCTTCCTCGTCCTTTCTCACTTACTTCTCCTCTAACCTTCCTCCTCAGTCTTCGATTTGTATTCCTTCGTATGTTTTTTCTTATACAGTACTCGTAACATACCTCTCATAATACACGTAATTAATCGAGAAATGCAAATAAATTAACGCCATTTAATAGATATGAACTGAAATCCTCGTAATTTTGTTAGTTTATCAATATTTCTCAATGTTTCGCTCGTGTAGTTGAAGATTTTTTCCCGTTGTGTTTCCTCTAAGCTAAGCAATGCGTCCTTAGTAACTGCTTACATCCTTGTCTGCTCCCCTACACACACACACATACACACACACACACACATCCTTCACTCTCACCCCTGTTGAGCATATCGTTACCTGCCTCCCCGGGTGTCATCAGTCCTCCTCCTCCTCTTCCTCTGTCACTCACACCCTCAGCCTCACACCTCATCCTGTCTTCTCACCTGCCTTCACACGTCACCGACTCCCACCGCAACACAACGCGCATATAAGCAGAGGTAATCTTCATCTTCCTACTCCTCCTGCTCCTCCTACTCTTACTCGTCTTATTTTCTACTACTTTGAGTTCTCTTTATTCTATTCTCCCTGATCCTCCTGCTGCTGGTCTTGGTCCTCCTCCTCCTCCTCCTCCTCCTCCTCCTCTTCATTCACCGCGACCCAGTAAACAGATGAAAAAGACATTCATTGTCCTCAGCCTCCACCATCGTCCTTGGCGCCACTTCAAGACCTCTCTCTCTCTCTGTTGCAGCATAAACGTATCCACACACAAACACTCACTCTTACTTACATACACTCTCTGGAACCCCCTGCCTACTTCTGTATTTCCTCCCTCCTATGACTTGATCTTAGCCTCCAATATTTTATGATCGTTTCTGATCTCTTTATGGGATTTGGCGCATGAATGGACCCTTTTTTTCCCTCTATTTTCTTGTCCCTTAAATATAAAACACACACACACACACACACACACTCTCACACACGCACACAGCACCTCGCATTATTTACGTCAGTGTAGCGTCGTGACCAGCCCGCATCCAAGACTTGACTGGGGGCGAGGGAGGAGCAGGAGGGGAGAAGTATGTAAGTATGTAAGCATCCTTGACCTTTAAGCCGCCACTTACCGCAGCATCTTCGCTCCGTCCGCCACTTTAACGGAGTCTTCAGGTCATTGTGGCTGTTGGTGTCTCCCTCCCCTCCTCTACCTCCCTCCCCCTCTCCCTCCCTGTCCCCCTCCCTCTCCACGGCGTCTTTATTCAATTGTCACAGTTGGTTACATTTCTTGCCAGCTGGGAAGGGTTGCGAGAGAGAGAGAGAGAGAGAGAGAGAGAGAGAGAGAGAGAGAGAGAGAGAGAGAGAGAGAGAGAGAGAGAGAGAGAGAGAGAGAGAGAGAGAGAGAGAGAGAGAGAGAGAATATAACCTCCTATATCCTATGCACTTGTCTTCTTCCCTCCCCCCCTTTCGCTGTATCTACGATTTGTGCGTCTTGTTGCTGATGCTGCTGCTGAAGAAGAAGAAGAAGAAGAAGAAGAAGAAGAAGAAGAAGAAGAAGGGAGACTTGAAATCTAAACTAATAATAAGAGAAGATATGTAACGCAAGCAACTTCTCCTCCTCCACCTCCCTACCTCCTCCTCCTCCTCCTCCTCCTCCTCCTCCTCCTCCTCCTCCTCCTCCTCCTCCTCCTCCTCCTCCTCCTCCTCCTCCTTCTCTTTCCTCCTTTCTCCCTCCTCATCTCTCTAGCTCATTCTTCCTCTCCTCTTCCCTTATTGCGCCTCCTCATTGCTTTTCCTGCTCCTCCTTCCCTCCTCCTCCTCCTCCTCCTCCTCCTCCTCCTCCTCTTCATCCTCCATCTAGCTCTACTAATAGTACTACTTCTCCCAGCTCTCTCCCTCTCACTTTATTTTCTCCCTTCCTCTTAGCCTCTTTGTCTCTCTTCATCTCCTTGCACCACCACCACCACCACCACCGCTGCAGTAGACACCCACAAGCACCAGTAGACTAATATGGTGCTGAACTCTCTCTCTCTCTCTCTCTCTCTCTCTCTCTCTCTCTCTCTCTCTCTCTCTCTCTCTCTCTCTCTCACTCACTTTTCCTCGAATCGATTCTCTCTCTTAAGAACACCTATGCTTACTAATCCTCCTTAATCTTTCTCTCTCTCTCTCTCTCTCTCTCTCTCTCTCTCTCTCTCTCTCTCTCTCTCTCTCTACTACTACTACTACTACTACTACTACTACTACTACTACTACACCATAATCCCTCCTTCCTTCCTCCTTTCCTCCTTTCCTTACTGTACCCTATTCCTCCCTCCCTCTTCCCCTTTCTCCCTCCTTCCTCTCACCGCCTTAGCTAACAGCATCTCAACGCCACCAAACTTCTCTTACTCAGTTTCGTAGTTCTCCCTTCACTCTCACTCTCACTCTCACTTCTGGCGAGGGAATAAAAATTGTAAGGGCGCGCGATCAGTCACTGCCAAGGGGTCCTAACCTTCTCATGGTTAATATTTTCAGTCTAAGCCTCGAAACACGTGACATTTAAAGTCTCGCATTTCATATTGATCTATTAGCGTCTAGCGAACGGCACGACTCGCTGGACAGACTATTAATCCTTGATACCCGTCGACCCACTTCGATACCGCGACCCTGAATGGTTAATGCGTAAAATATGTGGTCACTTCCAGGGCCGAGGAGTGAACGCAGCGAGCTCTCTTCCCTTCTCGCTGGAATAGAATCTTTTATACTGGGTTCTTTGCTGGGGATCCTCTAGTTTGGTTAGGGTCTATACTGGTACTTGCCCATGTGGTGTTGGGTTTTCTGCTGTTAGGTTAGGTTAGGTTAAGTTGGGTTGAGTTAGGTAAGGTTAAGATAAGTTAGGTTAGGTTAGATTAAATTAGGTTGAGTTAGGGTGGGCTGGGTTAGATTAAGCTGGGTTAGGTAAGGCTTAGATTAGGTTAGGTTAGGTAAGGTTAGGCTAGGTTAGGTAAGGTAAGGATAGGTTGAGTTAGGTTAGGTTAGACTGAATTAGGTTGTGTTAGATTGAGTTAAGTTTGGTTAGGTGAGGTTAGGTTGAAATGAGTTAGGTTAGGTTAGGTTAGATTATGTTGAGTTAGGTTAGGTTAGACTGAATTAGGTTGAGTTAGATTGAGTTAGGTTAGGTTAGGTTAGATTGAGTTAGGTTGAGTTAGACTGAGTTAGGTTAGGTTAAGTAAGGCAAGGCTGAAATAAGTTGGGTTAATTAGATAAGATATGCATGTCTTTCGTTTTCTGTTCCCTTCGGTCACTGGTAACCGTGCATATTAATTTCTTAGTAGGCGAGTGTTGGTTGCTCGCTTCCAGTCACGATCTATCTGCCTGGTCTTTACTTTTCTTTTTTCTCTCTCTGTGATTCTGTGATTTGTCTGGCTCAGGTATTATGCTCTGGTTATTCTTGGTGTTCTGTGATGGGGATGTGTGATGGCATGGAGTGATGGGGGGAGCTTCTTCTTTGAGAAATGATGGGAATGGGAGTGATCGGGGATGTGATAAGAATGAGTGGAAGGAGGTGAATCTTGTTAGGTCTGATGGGGATGAGGTGATGGGAATGAGATGGTAGGGATAGTATGGGAGGAGACTATGAGGTAATGAGGGTAGGGATGTGTATGGGAGGAGATGTGGCGGGAAGGGGTGTGGGAAGCGAGTCTCGTACGGTGTGATCGGGGATGTAATGGGATAGGAATGACTGCACGGAGGAGAGAGGAGTGTCTTGCTTGCTGTAATCGATGGAAGGTGATGGGAATGGGGGCAGGAATGGGTGTAGAGAGGACAGTCTTGTTTGCTAAGGGATACATAACATGACTCAAACAATTTTCTCACGGTAATTTTCTCCTTGCGTTCTGTTCATTCCTCTTGCAGCACTTATTGTCTTCCCTTCCCGTGAATCATCAAGCATGAATCATGAAGCTCACCTCTCTCTCTCTCTCTCTCTCTCTCTCTCTCTCTCTCTCTCTCTCTCTCTCTCTCTCTCTCTCTCTCTCTCTCTCTCTCTCTGCCCTTATAATCCCCTCAGAGTTATATGAGGCAGCGCGCGCCCCTTGCAGGTCGTTCTCTCCATCAGCACCACTTCCTCCCGCTTGTCAAAATACTCTTGCCAATCGCTCATCCTCCACTTCACGACTCCGTCCCTCAACCAGCCTCAGTATTGTCTAGGGTCGAATATTTATCGGCCCGTTTTGCAGGAGCTTCACCCTCTCCATCCTTTGCGCCCTCTGTTCTTCATCAAGCCCACCCACCACCACCAAGGGCGTGCACGGACGAAGCTTCTACAGTTCAGTACGTACATAGGCGAGCTGCACGGGGCGGAGTTAATGCAGTTAGAGACACCGAGTTAGCTGAGGCCTAAGTTGTAGATGTTGAAGGGAAGACTACACGTGTCGGGTTAGAATCTACAGTACTGGGTTGCATGGTGTTTGATTCTATTTGCTGGTCCTCCTTGTTGGATTGGAGTCTTTAATATTGGGTTCTATGCTGGGGATCATCTAGTTAGGTTAGAATCTATATTACGTAGTACTGGCCCATATGG
>NC_087168.1:19559649-19572149 GCF_035594125.1 Scylla paramamosain
GAGGTGATCAGGGAGGGGACACACGCATTGGCTCCTGTGAGGGTCAGTTTGAGCGGCGAAAAGAGGGAGGGAGGGAGAGCAAAGAGGGATACAAAGTGACGTTCAACGCTATGCTGGGAACGAATATCTATACTTATCAGTTGTTTCTCCCGTCTATTGCAGGCATTGGAAGCGGAATTGAGGTAGAAAGAGAAGGAGGAGGAGGAGGAGGAGGAGGAGGAAGACAACTAAGAGGAGGATGAGGAGGACAAGGAGGGATGGGAGTGAATCTAAATGGAAATGATGATTATTAGTATCTTCTTGTCCTGTATTGTCGTATAATCGCAGAAAAAAGTACGATCAATATACGGAATGTTTGCGTTCATTTCCGTATTACATTTGGTGAAGTAGTAGGAGGAATAGAAGCCGGAGCAGGAGGAACAAGCGCAGACGTGATGATGGAGTGAAAGTAAGTCATTCCTATGCCTTTCCAGGGACAGCCACGTGTAAACTTACTGGCATCTTGCAACTTCCCTTATGTTCTTCGAGTTAAAACTTTTCACATAGGAGGAAAAACAAGAATAAAAGATGCATTTTAGAGAAGCGGACGATCACAGCACCACACACACACACACACACACACACACACACACACACACACACACACACACACACACACACACACTGCAGCAGCAAGGAAAGGTTAGACATTACAAAGGAAGGAGAGAGTATCAGCCCATGGAGGGAGGACAAAGCAACCTAACCGTAACCTTAGAACGAAGAAGCAACAGGACAAAGAACGCAGGATATTATTTCAACATGAAGAAGAGTCACCCTCGAATATCAGTGGGAGGAGGAGGAGGAGAAGAGAAGTGGGAGGGAGGGAAAAAGGGGATCATAGGAAGAGGGTTAAATTTAGACGAGGAGGAGGAGGAGTTTTAGGATAGCAATCGAAAGGGAAAGGAACTAATAATGTGTATGATTGACAACAAGAGCTATGAAATACGAAGTGTCTGTGTGTGTGTGTGTGTGTGTGTGTGTTTGTGTGTGTAAGTAGGTAGGTAGATAGGTAGGTAGGTAGTCAGACAAGTAGGTAGATAGGCAGAACACAAATTAATGAACATACTAACATTTCCACAATAAGTCTGAATTAATACAAAACCACTAATCAAATGCACAGATAAGTGATCAGGCTGAGAGATATGATCACAAACTCACAACATGGCAGACAGATGCAGACATACACATAAACACAGACAGGGCGCTTGGTAAGTAATTCATAAACAGAGTGGCAGGAACAGAAGACGATGAACGGAGCAGACTGGCCTATACAACAAGTTAGTAAGATCAATATTAAGATTTCAAGTCATAAGGGAGTGGACAATACAATTAATAAAACAAAAAAATGAAAAAAAGAGACGAATACGAGAAACCTGAGAGGAGAAAAGGGGGGAAAAACACTAAAGTGGACAAAAACAAAGGAAGAAAGAGAGAATAAAGTGAAAAAATAAAAGAAGAAATTGGCAGAAATGAGAGAGTTAAGAGAGCGAGAGACAGAGAAAAGAAATTACTCTTCTGAATAGCAATGCGGGAGGGCAGGTGAAGGAACTGAGAGAGAGAGAGAGAGAGAGAGAGAGAGAGAGAGAGAGAGAGAGAGAGAGAGAGAGAGAGAGAGAGAGAGAGAGAGAGAGAGAGAGAATGCAATGCGCGTGGGTGGGTGAGAAGGCGCCGAGGTGGGTTAGAGGGTGACTTGAGAGGGGAAAGAGAGAAGAGAGAGGTGGGGCAGGAGGAGGAGGAGGGAGAGGGAGAGAGGGAGGGGAGAGCAAGGGCGGGAAGCCAAGTGCTACCCGCATCATCTCTTACAAGACACATTGATGCACCAGTATGCGGGTAAGGAGGAGGAGGAGGAGGAGGAGGAGGAGGAGGAGGAGGAGGAGGAGGAGGAGGAGGAGGAGGAGGAGGAGGAGGAGGAGGAGTTTTATTCAGACAAAATATAACACGACTAGCGAAGCAGAATAAGTGACGCGGAAAACGAGTGATTTCTTGCAAGGCTTGACGTACTAAAGCTGATCTTGACTTGCTTAAAAGATAAGTGGATGCGTAGAAGTATGTATGTGTGTATGTAGGAGTGAATGAATATATGTATGAATGAGTGAGTGGGTGGCTGAATGACTGGAGCTTGGGATGACTAAAGTGTGTGAATGATAAAATAAAGTTGTTCTCATTCTAAGCAGAGTTAAATTGTACCAGGATAGCAGGTTAGGTTAAAACAAAAAGTGCTGATTTGTATACTAAACTCACGTCTTTCCCAGAGTCTTGTATCTTATCTAATGAAAATTTTCGTGGTTTTTCAAAGGTGTTTTCATAATTTTTCATGACAAGAAGTACCGCGTATCATCATCAGAAGAAATATTATTGGAAACTGACTAATCATCCAAGTATCCCTTAAAAAAAAAAATTTTCCTAACAGTCGTAACCAAGATATTGCAGTTTTATAAATATTAACTGTTAGATTACTGGATTAACGATACCTGAAGAAAGAACGAAGCGTCTAAAACTTCAGCCTTTACCTTAACACCGAGATGTTGCACAGTTTTATAAACATTTGCGGCTAAGACAACTGGACTAACGATACGTAATGAAAGAACGAAGCATCCAGATCTTCGACCCTTTACTACGAGACCAGATCAAAGCTAGCGGCGAGGCACGAGGAAGAGACAAGACGAGATAGAGGCGCGGCATCTGTCAAGGAGCACGGAGTAATGACAGGTTGAGGGTTACTCACCTGTTCCCCAGAGGGCCTCTCGTTAGCGCCGCAGCCGACCACCTGTAGAAGGATAAGAACTTGTGAGCACAGACCACCACCTGCCCTTTCAGAAAAACCCGTTGTGACTCCCGCTGTTTATTATCATAGCGACGATAGGGAGTAGAATCTGAAATGAACTTGCTCTTGATAGCTGGTTTAAATTACGAGGTGTTTTTACGTGTACTATAGAATTCTTAGTGATATTTGCTTTATTATCATATAGTGAAGGTTATACTTGTAGTTTTGCCTCCGCCACGCTCAGAAGATAACGGGAAGGAGAAGGGAGTGAGGGAGGAGGAATCAAGGTGGCAGAGGGCAAGGAGGAGAGGAGGAAGATGCGGGTTCCGGGACGCCACACGCTAAGCTGTGCGGGTGTTGGGGTAGTGATCTGTGTGTGTGTGTGTGTGTGTGTGTGTGTGTGTGTGTGTGTGTGTGTGTGTGTGTGTGTGTGTGTGTGTGTGTGTGTGTGTGTGTGTGTGTGTGTGTGTGTGTGTGTGTAGGAGTCTAGTCCTCTTAAATATTGTCCTCTATTAAAATATATATTGGTGTTCCTCCTTCCTTCAACTCACATCTTTGGAACTCAACTCATTTCACCGTACACACACACACATACACACGTACCCATCTATCCCCCCAACACATGTGACTTACATACAAACTAGCACCAGCACCATCTCTAAGAAAACCCCCAACATATGTACAAGAACCAGCTAATGAATCCGTCCTGAATTAAATAAAGTACATATTCCGCTCATTGCCGCTGACGTCACGTGTGTATGCATCTGGGATATTGGGCCTGACGGATGTGCCCTTTTCACGACACAAAGAAGAAATTACATCAGGGCGCCAAACTTTCTGGTAAGAAAAGCACACCCACTGAAGGTTAATAGTAAGCCCGGTGTCCCCCAACCTACCTCCCCACAGCCCCCCACAGATCCCACCTGCCTCTCTTGTGTCTCTCTTTCTCTTTCTCTCCCTCCCCCCCGCCCAATTCCGAGCCCGGCCAGGTGGCGAAGGCGGCCAAGCGGGATCCCCAACAGTGCTGATTAAATTTACTTATTCACGCCGAGATAGTTTGGTGTTACTTCAGACTTTGCGCGACCTTTACACTGAGCTTTTCATCTATATAATACGAAGAGAAGGAAGCGCGCGAGAGAGGGAGAGAGAGAGAGAGAGAGAGAGAAGAGGGCAGGAGAGAAATAAAAATATATATAAAAAAAACAAAAGGACGTCGACTGAGAGAAAAAAAATACACATGCATGACAAAAATTAAACAAAAGAGTGCGCCGTCCAATAACGAGGAAAAAAATTAGAAATTAAGAGAGAAGAAAGGGTGGGGAGGAGAAATAGACTCATCCAGCAGCGGGCAGTCAAAGAGGAGGAGAAAAGTAACCTTCCAGCCTCACCTTTAGATCCCGCAAGTTTTTTGTTTTGGTGTCGTAAAAGTTGATTTAGACGAAAGTAAGAAAAGTCCGCATCGATATTTGAATTACCACTCGATCGATTGGGGGGGGGGGAGAGAGAGAGAGAGAGAGAGGGAGGTTTAGATGCAGTTCGAATGTACCTATAAACCTGCTCATTTCGCACGTCAGCCGGACACGAAGAAATGGACGGCTTGGTTCGTAAGATTCACCGACGCTTCAGGGTCCTTAAAGGTTAACGGTAGTGAGATCAGTATCCTTACTTTACGCTTTTTTTTTTTTTTTTTTTTCATCCACCTACATTTTGCATTTTAAAACTTTAGTCCCCGTATGTCTGTTAGCAGCATTTTTGTTGTGTCGTTTTACACTCAAACCTTTTCTTGCGTTGGGTGAAAGTTTCCATATACATTTTCAACAAGATTTACGCTATTCTGGCGGTTATAAATCATGTAAACCTAATCCATTGACAGATTTCATGTAACACTATAATTTACTGTTAAAAATAAACACTGGCGATATATACCTATTATTAAATCTTCATATATCTTATAATACGCTTAAATCTCGTGGTTACAAATGGATGAGCACTTTTTTTTTTTTTATATAAATATGAAAACGCAGTAATGGGAAATATATATACAACTTAGTAAGAACAGTAGAGAATCACTGACTCTCTCAGGCCTGGATTTGGTCAAGCTTTGGCCTTTGCAGTCAACTCAAGGTTAAAATTCTAAATGAAAACAATGCAGTAACCCGTCAGTCCATAAAATAAATAACACTCAAAAGCCATTCAATTATCCTACGCTAGAGAGAGAGAGAGAGAGAGAGAGAGAGAGAGAGAGAGAGAGAGAGAGAGAGAGAGAGAGAGAGAGAGAGAGAGAGAGAGAGAGAGAGATACATGAACTAATACTTAACACACTAGACACAACATAATAAACATCTCATATCCGTTAATTTACACGCATTTCCTACTTAGCGCTTCATTTTCGTTACACGCCGCTTCCCTCTTCTTTGAACCTGATACAAAGCCTTCCTGGTGTGAAGAATGACTGCCGCAGACACTTGGACTCACTGGAGGCTTCCCCGGTGTAGAATCCGCACCCTGTGGTTAACTAAGGGGACGGGTAAAGCTTCTACACTAGTTGAGAAATGTATCCTTGAAAATTCTGCTCACTGACATACACTTATAGATGGAGAAATTTAAAATCCAAAATGATTATGTGAATAAGTGTGCTAGCTGAGAGAGAGAGAGAGAGAGAGAGAGAGAGAGAGAGAGAGAGAGAGAGAGAGAGAGAGAGAGAGAGAGAGAGAGAGAGAGAGAGAGAGAGAGAGAGAATATCAATAACAAAATCACAATAACTCTACAGATAAGAATTAAGAGAAAAAAAAAGGAGGAGCAGGAATGACTAAAATGAACAGAGAGAGAGAGAGAGAGAGAGAGAGAGAGAGAGAGAGAGAGAGAGAGAGAGAGAGAGAGAGAGAGAGAGAGAGAGAGAGAGAGAGATGCGGGTTGTACCAGCTGACGCGCAGAAAAAACCGGCACGGGTGTTTGGCTGTGCAGGTGGAGTGGCGGGCGAGGGTCAGGTGATGGGAGCAACCAAGACGCCGCCACCATTACCCGCATCGCGCCGCGCCGCCACAAGCCACGCTGGATGGGCGGGGTGCGGCAGCTGCGGTGTGTAAATCTCACGCTCGCTACACACGTAAAGAAAGAAAAAACTATACGGGTATTTACACAAGGTATTCAAAGTACTTAGGTGTACGAGTATAAAGGTATTAATACTGAAATTATTAGGTGTATATGAATATTTTCGCTGGAAGTATTAGGTTTTTATGCGCATTTACACTGAAACTATTAGGTAAATAGGGGTATTTACACATAGACTATAATGTGTAAGTGGGTTTTTACACTGGAATTTTTAAGTTTTCGTGGTAAATTTACACTGAAGTGAAAACAATAAAAAAAAAAAAGAAATATACAAAACCTAGCTCTGACACGCTTACGGAATTAATTTTTGCCTTCAGCTCTTCCTTAACTTGCATAAAAAAATCGTTAACCAAAAAACCCAAAGGAAAAAAAAACAAGAAAAAAAAAAAAAAAAGAACTCACTCTTACGGATAATGATATGCCGGGGCGGCCATTCATCAGGGTTTATCGGCGGCATCTAAGACAGAGCAGCTTGGGGTCAAATCGAGTAACCGTGTCCCCGTCCAGCTCCCGGTGTGGCTGGTAACATTATTATGAAGAAAACACGACTCCTTACTCTCTTTATTGGTTCTGGCCAGGGCGTCTGTCAGCCTCTCCCTCTCCCTCTCCCTCCTTCTCCCTGCGTCTGCTGGCTCACTTTATGCATGGCCTTGCTCCCTGACTCTCTCTCTTTCTTTCTTCTTTTTTTTTTGTTTCCCTTTTTCTTCCATGCTGTTTTTATTCGTTCGGTAGGGAGAGGAAGAGTGGATTGAGGAGGGATGGTTGGTTGCCTGGTCTGGCCGCGTGCTGCGTGGGAGATGCGGGGTGGAGGGATGGAGGGAAGGAGGGAAGGATAAAGAGTGAGGAGGTAGGGATGGATGGAGGGAGTGGAGGAGGACGGGAGAGATGGAGGCATGTTTAATATATTCATACTGCCTGGGATTGAAGAAACACACACACACACACACACACACACACACACACACGATCTACCCCATTTCTTTACCACATTTCTCTAACAAACTCTCACACACACACACCAAAAAAAATAAATAAATAAATAAAAAATAAATAAATATATATATATACCACCTAAAAAAGAAAAAAAAAAGCAATAAGGAAACAATGTACGAAAACCCCACAAACACACAAGTTAACATCTGACAAAGGAAGACAGGTAACAAGACGTGGATACAAGGGAACCCTCGCCTCCATTGTACCGGGTAACACCTGGTAATGTTAAGTATGAGAAGAACAGGTGTGCGGAGCTGGGCTGGGAAGGAAGCGAGGCAGCAAAGACAAGTGTTCTCCGCAAGTGTGCTGATCGCTACTCGTGTGACGGCGTAGAGGTACTTGGCCGCCACGCCGCGTTACCACGACCGCCACAGGTGTTACTGGCTTTGTCTCTACCTGCACAGTCACCACACACTGCTATACGGGTGTTTTGTGACTGTATATGGCTGTGTTTTCTTAGATTATAGGTAAGACAGAATGAAAAGAAGGTCTCTGCTATTGGAATGTTTTGTGATTGGATAAAATTATGTTTTCTTAAATTAAAGGATAAGAAAAGGTAAGGGAAAAGGATTCCTGTTACTTGAATGTTTGGGAATTGAAGAGTGGTTTTCTTAAACTGAAGGGAGGATAGAATAAGAAAAAAATATTACTGTTATAGGTTACTTACGGATGTTTGGGATTGGTTACTGCCGGGTTTTTCTAGATTAAAGGTTAAATTGGATGAGTAAAGGGTAAACTTTCTGCTAAAATGCTTCAGTGATCTTTGTCTTTGTATAAATGAAAGACACTTGTGGTCGTCTCAGTCACTTAAATCTTAGAACACAACCTAATGTCTTGGTTACAATATTCTGGGTCAGCCTATCAATAATTAATCAGTGTTCATTAGTAGTATTTATGAGTGTGTGCGTGTGTGTGTGTGTGTGTGTGTGTGTGTGTGTGTGTGTGTGTGTGTGTGTGTGTGTGTGTGTGTGTGTGTGTGTGTGTGTGTGCGTGGTGCGCTGTCATACTTTACGAAAAGCCTCGGAAAATAATGAAATACGACAACTACCCCCTTTTTGTCCTCCCCCAGTTCTTGGTCTTGGTCGAGTTCTTAATGTGAAGCATCTCATTAGTCTACTAATTCATTCATATTTCATTCCTAGAAATTCCCTGCGTTTTAAGACATCAGTCGTTGGGGCAACTGTAGTAAACTGAGGAATGTAAGAAAACACTATAGCACGTACTGAAGGACACATGGCAGTTGATGTTGTAATTAAAAAGGAAATGCAGAACCTCGCACAATAAAGTGTTAACTATTGATAAATACGCGTCATACAGTGAACAATAGACAAATACGAATATACACGTCATTAAATGAAGAATGTTTGCATTTTAACCATATAAATCAGTCTATCAAACAACACACACACACACACACACACACACACACACACACACACACACACACACACACACACAGATAAAGTAAGTCAAGAGGCGCATCTTAACGCTACACTTCACCGCTCTAGGGTCACGTCAGCGGAGCAAACACGCCCTTAGCCCTGCCCTTGAGTCTGGCTGCGGGATGGCGGCCGCGACAGACTGCTGGTTAGTTCCATGCACGGGATGTCCGAGGGCGCGATCACAGGCCGGCCAAGCCCCTGGACACAGCGGCTCATTGTTGATTTTGCCGCTACGGGGGGATGGCAGCCCAACGCAATTTTCGAGTGGAGCAGCAAATATTTCCAGCCGCCTCGAGCCGCGGAGCGATTGGGGAATTGCTGGCGTCGAATTTTTCACACGCCAGAAAAATCCAGCCGAGCACCTAGTATAGGAGAGAATCCCTTTGTTTTTATTTTCGTCCGGGTGGTTCAAATGATTCCCCGAAGTGAGACAAATGAAAAAAATAGTGGGAAAGGACCGTGGCTGGGAGGGAAAAAGCGCGTGAAAAATAATCACGCGACGAAACGAAGCGCGCCCGTTCACAAGGAGCAGCGAGGAGCCTCAGAAAGTTGGCTGCAGAAACGGAATCAAAATCAAATGACACGTAAACAGGGCCGCTGATGGAGGGCGCAGCTGGACAATTAAACCGGGATATTGGGAGCCCGACGTGCTGCCAGGTGGACTGTGGACCCTCATAATGAAAGCGAAGGCGCGTGTCCCCCAGCTAAACAAGACTAAGGCGATGGTTCTTCCTGGCTTGCCTGTGTCCTGCCTCGCCCACTTCAGAGCCTAACCTAACCTTACCTCATCTAACCTTATATCACAACACATTATCTGACGTAACCTAACCTAATCTTATCTTACTTCACTTAACTCACTTCAATTAACCTAACCTAACATTACCTCACCTCACCTCACCTCATCTAACCTAACACAACCGATACCACATCAAACCAACCTAACTTAACCTAACCATAAAATAACTTAAAACTTAACTTGACCAAACTAAAAGCTATTACGATGACTCCGCTCTCTCGACTTACCCTCTTGAGATGCCCCTCCGCCACCCCCCACCTGCCCCCATCTCGCCCCTACCCCCTCCCCCCTCCCTAAAAAAAAACATCGGTATATCCAGGTACGGCAAAGTTTAATTTTGTTTCGAAGCGCCTGCCGGAAAAGTTTCACGCAGTTTCAATTATCGTCCATTTTTCAACATATTTTTTTTCTTTTCCTTGGTGCAGTCAGGAGCCAGCAATATTTTTTTTTTCTTTTTTTTTTCCTTTATCTTTTTCATTAGACTAGTTTGATAGTGCATAGGTGCGTATATTTAAGGAAAAGATGTTATAAGAATACTCTCTCTCTCTCTCTCTCTCTCTCTCTCTCTCTCTCTCTCTCTCTCTCTCTCTCTCTCTCTCTATCACTTAATAACCTTGTAATGAAATGCACCATGGTACTTTTATCACACTCTGTATTGCTGTAAAATCCCCACGCACAAGATGAAACTAGTGTGTGTGTGTGTGTGTGTGTGTGTGTGTGTCATGGAACGCACAGGCAGGGTAAAGGGGGAGGCAAGAGGGCAGTGTTGGTAGGGTGGAAGGGAGAGGAGATGAGGGACGGGATCAGAGGGATAGGGCTTGTGTGTGGAGGCAAAAAGCGATAGAGGCGAGGCTGTGCTGGGCGGTTTGGGCTGTGAGGGGACGTGCGGGCGTGATGAGGAGGAGGGAAAGTGGCCCTCCATTCTGCCAACACATGAGGCGCCCTGGACACTGTGAAATAAATGGTCCTTCGAGATGAGGCCCTTTTTTCTTTTTTTGTTGTTGTAAGGTTCATTATTCATTATTTTCTGTACGTAGTGTGCATAAGTGGTATTAAGTTTCTTCAATACACATCTACTTGACTTTTACGCCTTTTTTTATATGTATTCCTAGCAATCTGCACTCCCACACTGTGCTCTTTTTGCTCCGAAAGCTATATGCGTTTTCTATGAGCAGCGGAATCTTTGTTATTTAGCTACACTACACTTTTTTTTTTTTTTTTTTTTTTTTAGCAGCATTTCAGCGTACTTGAGCATCTACGCTTTTTAACATATACAACCACCAAACACGGCTATTAACGCTAGAAATATATCGACACTCAGGCCACAGGATAAGACAATGACAGGTGACTTTGAAAATCCATTGTATTCCAGCTACTACGATCGTTTAAGACACTAATCTGGGCGAGTTTGCTTAGCGGAGACGGAGATGGGGGTGGGGTGCAGGGGGAGATAACAAGACCAATGACTACTTGACTAATAACCATTAATAAAACATTCTGAAGCTGAAACGCGACGAATAACAGAGAAACGAAGGAGTGAAAATGACAAGAGCCTCGAGGAACAGGCAAGAAGAGGTAGGAACAGGTGGGATCGTCACCACTGCTCCCGCCTGGCCCTTGAGCGGCCGCCACTCCTGCCATTCGTCACTTTAACACATTTAGCGCTCCTCCTGCACCTTCAGCCTCGCCCCCAGGCCCTGTCAGCACTCATGGGACACACACCTTCTTCCTGACTAGCCGAAGTGTTCAGAAATATTTGAGATATCCCCAGTAAACACAAATAAACACACGCCATTTCATCACACACACAAACAACATAGCTGAAACTGGCCACCTAACCCGATAAAAATGATGAATTACTTAACGAATAAAATAATTACTTTACTCAGCCTTACTTTAAAGAAAAACGGAAAATTAATCATGTCAGTTTGGAAATAGGAGAGCAGGGGATAATGGAGGTAAAATAGGGTTGATTAGTATATAAAGAGGAGGAGCTGGGGTGGGGGTGGCCTCCTGCTTGGGGGAGTGACAAAATGGCGCGGTGTTTGAATCTGTGACTAATGTTGAACTGTTCCCTTCCCGCTTTGGACAGTAAGTAGTCAATATGAAGCCTTGGGGAGCCTCATTTGTAGCCTTTATACTATAGATGAATGAATCACCACCACCACCACCACCACCACCACCACCACTACCACCACCTCTACTATAACTACTACTACTACTACTACTACTACTACTACTACTACTACTACTACTACTACTACCACTACTGCTCACTAACAATCCACACGTAGCAATCGATGTAGGAAGGAAGGCGCCCGCACACTTGTCCACACTTAAAGAGGGTCGTCGCCCCCCCTCCCTGGAAGCCACCCAGCCACCCTCGCTCCCCTCCACCCCACCACCAGCCTTTATCACCTCTATATAACAATTACCTCGCCACCACGACCCCCAGCTTCCATCTTCATCTTACTTTCTCCCTTCTGGATCTTGTCTTCCACCACGACCCCTGCCCTCCTCCTCCTCCTCCTCCTCCTCCTCCTCCTCCTCCTCCTCCTCCTCCTCCTCGTTCTGCTCTTCCTCTTCTTTTCTCTTTTACCATTCCCCACTTTTCCTTCATCTCTTTTCTTCTTCTTTTTCCATGTTTTGTGTTTTATCTTCATCTTCCTTGATTTATTCTGTCATTTTTTTCTTGTTTTTTTTTTATTACTCCATGGTGGTTCTCGTTTATTATGTTTCTCTCATATTACGTATTCCTTTCTTATTCTTCGTCTCCTTTCTTAGCATAAAATCTTCTCTTTTGTTCTTTGTCTTCCTTTGTTTTTATTTCTGACACAACTTCTCATTATATTTGTCCGTTATTGCAACTACAGTCCCTCTCAATTTTTTTTATTGCTTTCTTTATTTCCCTTTTCATTTTTTTTTCTTTTTGCCTCATGGGGTATTTCTGTATCCCTTCACATTAACACTCTCTTTCCTTCTTACCACATAGATGAAGGAAAACGAAAGTGAAGGTGGTGAGATGAAAGTGGTGGACTGGAGACGGTGAGACTACGTGGGTGGAGACAGTGGTGGTGATACTAGTGATGGTGGTGATGGTGGTGGTGAAGATGGTGATATCAGACTGGAGAGATTTATTGAGAGGGCGATGAGGTGTTTTGTGTAGTTGCCTCAAACACAGCGGCCCCGCCCCGCCCTAACACAACCCGACTTTATGATCCTCCGTGTCAACAAAGATCCTGGTGTCGCGGACGCTATCTCAGGGTTATAGCCCCGTGGAGTCATCTAGTCCAGTGTAAAAAGAAGAAAGGCTAGAAAAAAAAAAAAGACTTCGTTCTATTACTACTTTACCCTT
>NC_087168.1:19574649-19579649 GCF_035594125.1 Scylla paramamosain
GAGAGAGAGAGAGAAATAGCGAAAAACCGTAAAACCTTAAAAGAGAAAGAGAGAGAGAGAGAACGAGAGAGACGGAGAGAAAGAGAGAGAATTCCACGTTCCCATTTATTGCTCCGTCCGTACGCCTAACAGGGCCAAAAATGCTACGGCCTAAAAAATATCGTAAATTTACCAGGCAATTTTAAATAGGAGATAACAGGGAAATTTGCCAGACCACTAAGTTTTGCCCCAGTCAGCGAATTGGACACGGATGGGCAGCTTAAAGTGGGGGGAGGAGAAGTAGGAGGAACAGTAGGAGGAGGAGGGAAGGCAGATGGAGTGGGGGACGCAAAGAGGGAGAGGAAAAGTGAGCAGGAGCAGGAGAGAAAGAGTGTAGAAAGAAAATAAATGGACGACCTGCTAAATGGGAAAAAAGGAGGAGAGGCGAAAGAAGATGAGGCAGGGGGAAAAAAGATGGGAGATGGAGAAGGATGACTGAAATTAAATGAAAAAAAAAGAGTGAAGGAAAGGCAGGCAGGAAGGAAAGAAAGGAAGAAAGAATGTGGTGTTAAATGAAGGGAGGAGCAGAGCAGGTGAATGAATGGAGGTGGAAAGGATAACGGATAATAAATAGCGGTGGGAAGAGGAAAAGACGATAAAATACAGAGTGGGGGAAAAAAGAATGACTGATTTATTAAGTAATTTCAAGACATTATATTCTACAAGTATATGATTCAGTAGTGATGTAGGTGAATGTATATGACTCAGTAGTGATGTAAGTGAATGTATACTTGGCTGACTGACTGACTGACTGACTGACAGACCGACTGAGCGAGTGGCATCAAATGACTGAATGATCTACTTACTGAGTGATTGACTGACTGAATGGCACTATCTGACTGACAAACTAACGTACGAAGTGACTGACTGACTAACATACTGATTGACTGACTGGATGATATGACAAATGACTGGATGACACATTAACCAACTACCTAACTGACTAGCGTGTCATCTGACTGTTTGAGTGGCATTTTAACTAACTCACCTACTGACTGACTGACTGAATGAATGCCCTCTGAAATCAGTCTTGAGGGAAGATGACATTCCATAATGCTTAAAGAACACACCCCTTCACCCCCCTTATTCCCATCACTAGTAATTCACTCCTTCAACCCATCCACTCGAAGATCGCCCCATCGGCACCACGTCGCCGGATCCTAGCGTCACGTTGCCATGGAAACGCTGAGGCTGGCTGGGTGACGCAACTTTACAGCTCTCTTGTTACTTTCTATGGCTTACCCTCACGCCTTACACTTTACACTCCCGCCTCTCGCTGTTTGTGTACTGACGGAGGGGGAGGGTGTTGACCTGCAGGGGCGTGAGTCTGTATGGGTGAGTGAGTGAGTATGAGTGATCTTCGTTTGTTTTTTCTGCTTTATTTAGTGTTGGTGTTTTAGGGAGTTTTTTTTTGGTTTGTCAGTGTTATTAGATTAAACTTGATTTTATATTCGTGTCTCTCTCTCTCTCTCTCTCTAGTAAAGTTTAACCGACAAAAAAAAAAAATCAAATCACCACCTTACTCTTCCTATTCCTCCTCCTCACCACCTCCACCCCCACCACCACCACCACCACCACTCCTTTACACACACACACACACACACACACATTCCCCTCCTCACTCACCCACCCAACACCTACACAGACACACACAAAACACGTCCATCTACTACAAGAAGCCGAACCACGGACACAGTACACCACGCACGGACACGACCAAGGACACGACTAATAACCCCACCAGGTCCACGACTCTGCAAACACGACCCAACAGTCACTCACAGAACGACTCCAAAAGAAAACCAATGTAGACAGAATCTCTTTGGTCGCCCCTCTTGTCCTTTCTGGCGAGTGTCGGTCAAGGCGGGGAGTGTAAGACAAGCGGGCGCCACCAGCCAGGACACAGCTGTCGCCATAACTCAGCGCCACAATGAACGCCCGGGGTTCTCACTGCCGCCCTCCCTGCCTCCTGTCTTCCTGCTCACATATATACACCCTTTTCTTCCTCTCAGCTTACAAGTAAACGCAAACCAACGGGAAAGAAAGAGGGATTTTTCTTATATTGTTGATTTTCTTTGTTATATCGAACCACTTTGGGTAAAAAGGAAGGATGGTCGTTAGATTTGTTTTTATTTATAAGTATATGGAAACCTAGGAAGAAAATGAGAGGTGTTTTATGAATGTTATGGATTTATTTTGCGACATCATACCACTTGGGAAAGAAAGGAAGGGTGTTTTTTGAAGATTTGTCAAAGCGAAGTGCATATGAGGCAAACCTAGAGAGAGATAGATAGAGGGAGTTATCTTATGAATATTTCCGATTTATTATCTAACATCAGAACATTTGGATGAGAAAGGAACGGTAGTTTTTAAAGATTTACCAAGGTGAATTTGTGGTTGTAATGGTGAGGTGAAGTGCGGTGCAAGTGAGGCGTCTGTAACCACTTCCCACTCATTATTCACACCCTCCTGAAGTGGTAGTTGGGTATACGAGGAAAACACTCATGCAGGTGTTCGGATATTTAGCGACAATGCATGTTAAGAGGCAATCTGTAATGGAAGCATCGGGGGTGGGAATTAGCGCATGACGGGAGGGAGGTGAGGCGAGGTGAGTGCGCGGCAATCACACGCGAGGAAGACTAGTGGGTTACGCATCTTACAGCGAGTGAATGTAGAAAAAAAACCCTCATTATTTACCCACTCCCTCTGCCCCTCCCTCTCTCACTATCCCCTTCCCTGCCTGTCCTCCACCTTTCCCTCTAGTCACTCCCCTCTTCCTCCATCTACACTTCACACCCACTGTCATCATCTACTGTAATTTGTCATAATAGAGGAGAGAGACTGACATACCCCTCCCCATCTCCTTCCTTCCATATACCTTCCCCTCTCCTGCTCACTCCCTCCCTCCCTCTCCCTCCCCATTACTGTCATTAGGAGCGTTATTGCCGCCTCGAGCAGGTGTCATTACTACCTTCCCCGTGATTCACCTGCGCGGCAACACCTGATTCCTTCATTGGTGATTACGATGCAATTAGGAGTGTTAGTGTGATTATCTAATTTATGTTCGCTCCATACCTTCTGCGGTGACCTCAAATCGCTTAGGAGAGAGAGAGAGAGAGAGAGAGAGAGAGAGAGAGAGAGAGAGAGAGAGAGAGAGAGAGAGAGAGAGAGAGCAATTTCTAGTGTTTTTTTTTTTTTTTCCTCCAGTGACCTCAAACTTCACTGGGGAAAAATGGAAGGTAATTTCTTGTGAATATACAGATTTATATTCCCCGGTAACCTGAAGTAATGATAAAAGAGGAGGAGTATTTCTAGTGGATATGCCTTTTTCTTCCCTCCAGTAATTTCAAACCACTGGAGAGACAAAAAAAGAAACGGAAGAGTAATTCCTCACGAGCGCTGGTAACTTTTTTTTCCTTTTATTGCAGGGAATGAATAGGAAAGACAACACTGCACGCCAAGGGAGCACGGGAAGTAAACAGGCGCAAGACACTCCTATCAAAACACACTCATGACCAAGGGCTATAATAGACTGCCATTAATTTATCCTTTGCAGAGCGTAGCGGGGACGGACTTCCTCTAACAATGCTCCTCTTCCTCCTCCTCCTCCTCCTCGCCGCTCGCCACAAAAGCATCAAGTCCTTTTAAAAGCGCCACATAAATCGTCCACGGTACAAAAGTTCCCCAAATAATCACCCGCCGGCGCGCTGGTCTCTTAAAAAGACCGCAACAAATTGGCAACATTTTTCCAGGTGTTAAGGAAGCTAGCGAGGCCAGTTAATCAGCCCCGGGGGAGGGAGGGAGGGGGACTCAGGACCATGGGGGAGGAGGCGGGAGTGTCCTGGAGTGTGTGCGGTGAAGGTCACTCCAGGGGGTCCTTAGACTCGACCACACACCACTACCACCCCCATAATCCTCCACTCCCTCCCTCACTACCTCCCTCAGCCACCACCCGCCATGAAAAGACACACATCTCACTTATCTCTTATCCATAAACCACTTAGTCTCCCGCAGCAGCAGCGAGACGGTGGCGAGGCTGGCTAGACGCGCCTCCACACCTCCCGGACACTAACACGGCTACTTCTTGAACAGCTGAGGGATAGTGGAAGATAAAACAAGACCCCCGCGTGGCGCCCTGGTGTTATAGGAAGCTCATTGTTACACGGCAAGAACATTTGATTAGAAGATACAAAATAGTGCATAGCTGATGTTGCATTAATAGTGGTAAGTTAGGTTAGTATAAAGCAATACTGGTTTCATGTTATTATAGGAAGCTTAGTTTAACACGCAAGAACATTTGATTAGAAGGTATAAAACGATGTACTTAGTCTTGTATTAGTACAGTATTAATAGAATGGCTAGGTATGTTGTTATTCTCTCACTTGCTTTTCTGTTGTTAAAAGAAGCTCAGTATTACAATAGAAAACCATTTAATTACAAGATAAAAAAATGGTACAGACTTGATGTATTAATAGTAATGCTTGGTAAGTTAGATTAGTATTAAACAATATTAGTTTCTCATGTAGTTTCATGTTGTTTTACGATGTTCAGTATTACATTGCGAGGCCATTTAATTTGAGGCTATAAAATGGTGCAGTTGGAGTTGTATTAAAAATAGTGTTAGGTGAGGGAACTGAGTATGAAATTAGTCTCACGTGGCTTCATGTTGTAAGATGTTCAGTATTAACACGGCAAGACCATTTCATTATAACCTATAAAACGGTGCAGTCAGTGTTGTATTGGTTGAAGTATTAAAGAAAATCGATCTGTATATAAGTCTCTCATGGGTTTCTGTTGCATATAAGATGGATGAAGTTTAGTAGTACAAGCCATCAAGGACATTCAACTATGTATTGTGAAATAGAGCAGTTATCGCATCCCCTACAGCGTTAGATTCGTTAAAGTCAAGGTGGTTTCAAATGCAATCGTAAAAATACTACTTGAATTCACGTCTACTTCAC
>NC_087168.1:19584649-19592149 GCF_035594125.1 Scylla paramamosain
AGTCAGTCACAGGGATGGTCAGCAGTGAGGGGCGTATCAGCTCGGCCTGCGTGAATGGAGCGCGAGGGGCAGCACTGACCGAGGGGAGGTCGAGGGGAGAGGCGTGTGGCACCCAGATCGGTCAAGTATAAAATGTGTGAGGAACGTGTACGCGTGAGGGTGAATGAGGTGGTGTACACTTGCTGACGTCACACAACACACAACACACATACGGGACTGTCAATGTAAATGTGCGCTCCACTCTATACTCCTACGCTACTCTAGCTCCCCCACGCGTGTATACCTGCTTGAGTCCCGTGATGATTTAATGCGAGAAGCTCCACCGCGGCTGCTGCAAGTTTGATGGCGCTCACCACCGTCGCCTCAAACACGCGAGCGGAACTTTTTCAACTTTTTTCCAGGAACCTGCCTTCATAAACTCCCTCTTTCTCGTGCATTCTACCCCGCCGTTACTTTCCATTTATTATTCGTTTTTTTTTTTTTTTTTTACGTCACTGCCCAAGCTTTTTTCTCCTCGCCATTTTCTTTCCCCGGTCTGTTTTTCTTTTTTTTTTTTTAAGTCGGCCTGAAACTTAAATAAGAAGCGGAGTTGTAATTGGACAGTTTAGTTGGACTCTCACTCTTGTCTGTCGCTCGCAACGCAGGCAAGAAGGGACGCCTGTGTAGCAGCTGCAGGTTTTAATTAAAATAAAGAACTTTTGTGTGTGTGTGTGTGTGTGTGTGTGTGTGTGTGTGTGTGTGTGTGTGTGTGAGAGAGAGAGAGAGAGAGAGAGAGAGAGAGAGAGAGAGAGAGAGAGAGAGAGAGAGAGAGAGAGAGAGAGAGAGAGAGAGAGAGAGAGAGAGAGAGAGAGAGAGAGAGAGAGAGAGAGAGAGAGGCCATTTTGGAGTTTAAGTAAAGAAAAAATGTTTGTATACTGTATATGTATAGTATGTTATAGAAGATACAAGTACGTGCCTAACTCAGTCCTGTAAAACGCAAACAGATGAATGCAAACAAGCAAACATACAGACACACGAACTCACGTACACGCTACAGACAAGAGCACGCGAGGAACAAACAGTACGGAAACAAACACACACACACACACACACAGAGAGAGAGAGAGAGAGAGAGAGAGAGAGAGAGAGAGAGAGAGAGAGAGAGAGAGAGAGAGAGAGAGAGAGAGAGAGAGAGAGAGAGAGAGAGAGAGAGAGAGAGAGAGAGAGAGAGAGAGAGAGAGAGCAAACCACCACCACCACTTAAACAACCATTACTACGACTACTACTACTATTATTACTACTACTACTACCACAACGACAGACTTTCCAAATATAACCAAACATCACACACACACACACACACACACACACACACACAGTAATACACACCAGAATCCTTTTTATACAATCCAACACTCCATAACACGGAAATAAGGGAATCGTAACTGTCCTTTCTCCTCTCCCATTCCTACCATACAAAAAAAAAAAAAAAAGAAAAAGAAAGAAGAAACACCCTCATCGGAAAAGGCAGAGATAGAATGTCTAGCCAACACCACCACCACCACCACCACCACGACCACCACCACCACAACGACCTCACCGTCAAATTACAAGGTGGACAGTATAGAAAGAATCGTCTCTATCTTGATTACTGTCCTTCAACCCTTTCTCGATGCCCTCCCTCTTACGAATATAGGCTCAATTATAGGCCTTTTATCTCCCATCCATCCCACCCCTTCTTGTGTGTGTGTGTGTGTGTGTGTGTGTGTGTGTGTGTGTGTGTTTATGTAACTAGTAAGCATTAATTGAGTCAAGTTTGTGTTACCTTGCTTCCCTATTCGTACTTTCTGTGTGTGTGTGTGTGTGTGTGTGTGTGTGTGTGTGTGTGTGTGTGTGTGTGTGTGTGTGTGTGTGTGTGTGTGTGTGTGTGTGTGTACTTTTACATTTCACAAGTTCAAAAATTAAGAGTCCAAAAGTCCACCAAGATCAAGAACATGGTGGAGCTGGATGATTGATGTGAATGTATGTGGATTTATTTATTTCTTTGCTTCTCTTTACCTTCTTCCTTCCTTGTATTGACTCCTCTCTTCGTTCAGTGTGTTTTTAAATTAATCATTTCATTAATTTTATTGCATTTATTCCATTTCCTTCGTTCATATTTGCTCCCATTTTTCCCTCATACTCTCTCTCTCTCTCTCTCTCTCTCTCTCTCTCTCTCTCTCTCTCTCTCTCTCTCTCTCTCTCTCTCTCTCTCTCTCTCTCTTTCTTCTGTCTGCTAACTCGCTCCTTCCGATTCTCCGCATTCTTCCATCCTTTCTCTTTATTCTCGCACATAATTGTCCTCTATCTATCTTCTTGATTTAATTATCTCCATGTTTTCCTTCTTTGTTGTCTTTCAACATGCATTTTACATCCACCCTTTTCTCATTTCATTCATTTTTCACCTCTTGTGTGTTTCTTTTTCCTCACGCGCTTGCCCTCCTCCCCTTTATTCTCGTTGTCTTGTAATTCCTTTTATTTCCTGTCGCATGATCTCATTCCTCTTTCTTTCTTTATCTCTTCTCTCTCTCTCTCTCTCTCTCTCTCTCTCTCTCTCTCTCTCTCTCTCTCTCTCTCTCTCTCTCTCTCTCTCTTTCTAGGATCTTGTTCATTCTACTCTTCATGAATTGTTAAATATTTCGTTAATTATTTCTCTCTCTCTCTCTCTCTCTCTCTCTCTCTCTCTCTCTCTCTCTCTCTCTCTCTCTCTCTCTCTCTCTCTCTCTTTGATATGTGCTTGTGTGTAGTTTGTATTGGTTTTGCTTATATATCAGTCTGCTTGTCTGTCTTTCTACCTGTCTGTCTGTCTGTACTGTTTGTCTGTCTGTCTGTCTGTCTGTTTCTTTATTCATCTCTCTCTCTCTCTCTCTCTCTCTCTCTCTCTCTCTCTCTCTCTCTCTCTCTCTCTCTCTCTCTCTCTCTCTCTCTCTCTCTCTCTCCCTCCTCCAGCAGGGCCCCGGAAGAGGCGTGGCCAACTGCCGTCCGTCACGCGAGGCCGTTAATGGCACCTCAGAGGAGCAGTGGAAGAGCAAACACCTTAATGCGGCGCTAACACCCACTTGCAGAAGGCGCCGAAGGAAGGACACAGCGCGGCACAGAGACAACCATCACTGGGTACTGACACTATAAAGGACACAGAAAAATACTTGCAGCATTTCCAGGCACTCTTTTTTTTTTGTCTTCCAGGAGAGGAGTGAGAGGAAAATGGAGAGGAAAAAGAGAGGAGGAGGAGGAGGAAGAGGAGGATAGGAGGAGGGGGAAAAAAGGAAAACCGTACGGCAGGTCATTTGTCTCTCGCCGTGAAAAATGCTAAACGACGGTCAGCATTAGGGCAGGAGGAGGAGGAGGAGGAGGAGGAGGAGGAGGAGGAGGAGGAGGTGGTGGTGGTGGTTGTTGTTTTTGTGTCGTTCACGCCTCATCGGTCACGCGTCTGTGTATTTGCTTCGTATTTTGCAGTGTCTGTTTTGCACTTTTGTTGTTCCTGCTTCTCTTTTTCTTGGGGCGCTGCTCTTGTTCTCGCCGCGACTGTAATTAGTTTATTCGAGTTCGTCGCTTAGCTGGCGGTAATTCTTGCTCTTTTTTTGGGTTTCGTGTTCCGTATTGTGCAGTGGTAATGAATAACGAAGGAATTCTTTTAGTGTTGGGCTTGGATGATTTTCTGTCTATGTTTGTTTGTGTGTGTGTGTGTGTGTGTGTGTGTGTCTCTCTCTCTCTCTCTCTCTCTCTCTCTCTCTCTCTCTCTCTCTCTCTCTCTCTCTCTCTCTCTCTCTCTCTGACAGCTACGGTCTTTTCTTCTTATCAAAACAAGATATTTTTTCTTCACTTGTTTAGAATTTCCGCATGTGCTACCAATACTAATACTGGTACTACTGTTGCTGCTACTTCACTACTACGGCTATTACTACTACTACTACTACTACTACTACTACGCACATTTTCTTCCTCCTCCTCCTCCTCCTACTGCTACTACCACTACCACAACCATTAATACGTCACTCCAAAATATCCCCTCGTCCTCCTTCCACCCACAACACACAGTATCGAGAAACGCCAGCGAGGGAGAGGCGATACCCACTCACGCGTACTGACAAATGACTAGTTGTGAGCGAAGCATAACGAGCGTGGGGCGTCTCATAAGTCAGCTTGTCCAGAGCCACCCACTTGGAACCTTCCCTGACCCTTCTGAGCCCCCTCCGCCTCCCCCGCAAGTGACCACAGGGGAGGGAGAGAGGGAGAGGGATTGCATGCGGTGATTAGGAAGCCTTGAGTGATCGTGGTGTTGGTGCAGGCTGGTGCTTAAGGGGGCTGGTAAGGAGATTAGGTGTTACTGATTCCTCCAGTGTGTGTGTGTGTGTGTATAGGATGGCGGTGTGTTGGTGGTGGTGGTGGTGGTGGTGGTGGTGGTGGTAACTTTCTGTTCATAAGATCGAATGGAGCAAACTAAAATCAATGCATCTTAAGGAAATTGTTTACATATAGACTAAAAAGACGTTTTTTTCATCTTACTTATTTGTACTGATGCCTCGTGTGTGTGTGTGTGTGTGTGTGTGTGTGTGTGTGTGTGTGTGTGTGTGTGTGTGTGTGTGTGTGTGTGTGTGTGTGTGTGTGTGTGTGTGTGTGTAGAATGGCAGCATGATAGTGTTGGTGGTGGTCTGTACGTCAAATCAAATCATGTACACTAAAGTCAATACATATAAACAAAATATTTTACAAACAGACTTAAAAAAAAGAAAAATGCATATTCCATCTAATTTTTTACACGTGCTCGAGTCTTTAATGCTTGTCAATGTGCTTTATTTTAGTCATATTTTATCAAACAACTTTGATAATAGCAACTTTCTCTCTAGTCTTCCTCTCATTTCTCTTTTTGTAACGATATCACGATAAAGCCTTTATATCCATTTTTTTTAACCCTTTCCTGTCCCTCCAATACATAAAAAAAAAAATACACACAAAGTAAAGAAAGCAAAAGAGCCACAAAATACAAAATGAACCAATACAAGGAAATCTAAAGCTTGAGTAAATAAGCTTATTATCCCTCTTTTTCATCCCTCCCATTAAAATGAACGCAATGGATTTTCTATTGAATGCCATAACTCATTCATCCCATCGATCCCGGCGCCTCTTTAGCAAACACTCGGTACAATTAACTGTCTCTCAAAGCCACATGGAGATTCTACGAATGAATCCTCAGCTATATACTGTACATCTTTATTTCTTCTTGCACTTCCCCACTGGTGTAGCTGCTGTTACTGTTAAGATTTTTGTTGTAGTAGACGGTATTGTACATTTCAGTACCTCCTATCGACTACTACTACTACTAAGTGTATTTCAAAGCCACACCTAAGTTATATAAGAGTGCATCTCACCTTTCTCCCTGCATTCTTCCTCTGGTGTAGCTTCATCTGCGTATCCTTTGAAAATAATGCTAGTGAGGTCACCAAGAGCGTTTCAAAATATGTATCTATATGGTAAAATTAATCAGCCAGTCGGTGAACCAGTCAGTAAGTCAGTGAAGTGATCAGTCAGTAAATGAGTATGTAAAATCACAATGCTATAGAGCCGCGTCAGATGAACCCCACTTCTTTTAACAGTTCTTCAGCAGCGAGTGTACATCAGACTCGTGTCAAACTGTTGTCTTCCTTCAGATGAGTCAATTATGTAAACCATTCACTCCCACACACACACTGCAGGGAATATCTTAAGCATCCTGCACACGAGGGCCAGAAGCAGCAAGAACACAAGGGAGGCGGGAATAAAAAAGACATAAGAAGAGAAACAAGCACGGGCCACCACCACTACCACCACCACCACCACCACCACCACCACCACCAAGCTGCTTGATCGCGTTACGGTGAGCGTGTAGCAACAAAACCTCCATTGAAGTTAATACCCTCCCCTTCCCTTCGTCTAATACCTCTTCTCCTTCGCCGAGGGAATCCAAAAGAATGAGGATGCACTTCGTAATTCCTAATTTATTACATCTGTCTTCCGTGTCTCTCTCATGGGGTGATCAGCGCTCCCTGTAAAGGTTAAATGCGTGAATGGTGTTGTCTCGTAATCTCCGCGTTAACAGTGTAAAAACAGGGACGTGTTGAGCTTATTTTCATGGCAAGAGAAAGAGGGGGAGCGTAAAGGAACACAAAGGAAAAAAAGTAATATTAGCTACTATCTAAAGTACAGTGAGGGAAATAGGATGATTGTTTGAAGGGGAGTAGCTTAGAAGAGAAGAGACGAGAAGAGAGAAGAGGAGAGAAAAGTAGGGTAATATTTTTTTTTTCTATTTTCATTATTTGAAATTCTGTAGTTTAGAGAAAATTTTTGATCACTTAACTGAAACTAACACAACATAAAAAAGGGTTTCATACTAAGTGTTACATTAAATTGATATAACCTTATTAAATCTAATCCACCCTAACCAAAAAAACAAAGAATTTTATACTACTTGATAACCTAAACTAACCTAACCTACCGTAACCAAACCTAATCAAATTTAACGTAAACTAACCTAACGAAAAAATAAAAAATACCTGAAAAACTAACGAGATCTTACCTCATTTCACCTAATCTCACCTGAACTAACTTAACCTTACATCACCTAAACCTAACCTAACTAAACAAACAAGCGCCCCTCCCTGCATGCACACCTACCCCCCAATGCATCAAGCTCCCGTCCCTTAGCCCCACTCGCCTCACGCCCCTCCCTACCATCACATCTCCCCTTCCCCCCACGGCTTTTCCGCCACACACCTTCCTCCCCTCACGCCCCTCGCACACCTCCACGTCCCCACGAAGGCAGTTTTATCTGGCGGCGCATCCCGTTATTCAAACTTCCCTCTCCGGCAGGCACGGCATAGCTGGCTGGCATAAAGTTAATTAAAATACGAAGTTTGCTCTAATTACTTAATGCTGGCCAGATTAAAATATCACGCACTAATTAATCAACACCAAATTACTAGTTCATTCTGGCCAATCTAACCAAACGGAGAGCAAAAAGAGGGAGAGAAAAAAAAAAATAAAAAAAAGCACGAAGGTAAATGAACAAATGGATGATAAATAATGCATGGCCCAGAGAGAGAGAGAGAGAGAGAGAGAGAGAGAGAGAGAGAGAGAGAGAGAGAGAGAGAGAGAGAGAGAGAGAGAGAGAGAGAGAGAGACGAGAGGGAGTGTTAATGAGTGATCAGAGGAGAAGAAAGAGTAGTTATCGCGTCTCTTGATTATATTGCTACTAGAACAAAGGAAGTGGAGAAGGAGGAGAAGGAGGAGGAGGAGGAGGAGGAGGAGTAGAAAAGATAAAAAAGCAAGAAAAATCAAGAAGAAGAAGAAGAAGAAGAAGATAATTTGTTATACGCAAGAAATACTGTAAATATTATTCACACTGAGGAGAGAGAGAGAGAGAGAGAGAGAGAGAGAGAGAGAGAGAGAGAGAGAGAGAGAGAGAGAGAGAGAGAGAGAGAGAGAGAGAGAGAGAGAGCCACCTT
>NC_087168.1:19597149-19622149 GCF_035594125.1 Scylla paramamosain
ACACACACACACACACACACACACACACACACACACACACACACACACACACACACACACACAGACACTAAAGATACACTAACAGACACACTAATGCATACAGACAAGCAAGCATATGAGATAAAAAAAAGAAGAAAGATAAAAAAGAAGTCACAACACAACACGCTTGAAATTCCCTGAACAAAGAGGGAGAAAGAGAAGGAGAAAGACAGAGAGAGAGAGAGAGAGAGAGAGAGAGAGAGAGAGAGAGAGAGAGAGAGAGAGAGAGAGAGAGAGAGAGAGAGAGAGAGAGAGAGAGAGAGAGAGAGAGAGAGAGAGAGAGAGAGAGAGAAAGGCCGGGAGCACTGACATATTAGGGCGATTATGCAAGATGACTATAAACAGTAATTGAGGAATAAAAGGATCTTACGTGGAGAAGAAGAATACTTAAACTTGAAGTGGAAGCGAGTTTAAGGCCGGATGAAAGAATGAAAAACATGAGAGAAAGTAGGAGGAGGAGGAAGAGTAGGACTGGAGGAGGAGGAGGAGGAGGCAGGCACAGCGAGCAAGCATAGAAACAATAGGGTGAATTAATGCTCACTACTCAAGCACACAAGATGCACAAAACTCGACTCCCAAGGACTGGCTTTGAGTGAGTGAGTGAGTGAGTGAGTGAGTGAGTGAGTGAGTGAGTGAGTGAGTGAAGGAGTGAAGGAGTAAATGGCTGAGTGGATAGACTGACTAGCTGAGTGAGTGAGTGACTGACTAACTGGCTGAATGACTGACGGACTGAATGACTGACTGACTGACTAACAAGAACGACTGACTGACTGACTGACGGACTAACTAACAGCAAGAATGACTGACTGGCTGATTCATTGACTGACTATCTGGAACAAGTCACTCTCTGATAACTGACTGAGTGACTGAATAACAGTTGATTACAAAAAAAAAAGAATCATTGACTGACTGACTGACTAATAACTCCAAGAAAAACTGCCTGCCTGACTGACTGACTGACTGACTGACTGACTGACTGACTGACTGCTATCTACAACCCAAGACGTGAGGAGCTAAATTAACTGACTGATTCCTTTGCCTTCCTTTCTTCCAAGGGATTAAAGTTCACTGGAGACTTGGGGCTTTTTTTGTTCTGGTTCCTGGAAAGCGGAGGAGAGAGAGAGAGAGAGAGAGAGAGAGAGAGAGAGAGAGAGAGAGAGAGAGAGAGAGAGAGAGAGAGAGAGAGAGAGAGAGAGAGAGAGAGAGAGAGAGAGAGAGAGAGAGAGAGAGAGAGAGAGAGAGAGAGAGAGAGAGAGAGAGAGGGGGGGTAATGAAGGGATGAGGAGGATGAAGGAACGGAGAGTACAGAGAGAAATTTGAAAGAAAGCTGAAGAAATTATATTCTGAGACAAGAAGGGATAGAGAGAATGACGTAGAAGAGAAGGAAAGGAGGAGGAGGAGGAGAAGGAAAAGAGAAGGAGGAGGAAAAAGAGGAGGAGGAGGAGGAAAGGGTTGGGAGAAGTGAAGTGACTAGCCCTCCCTCCCTCTCTCTCTCTCTCTCTCTCTCTCTCTCTCTCTCTCTCTCTCTCTCTCTCTCTCTCTCTCTCTCTCTCTCTCTCTCTCTCTCTCCCTGGCAGGTGGTAATGGGAACCAAGATGCGGGTCTTCCTTCCTAGCAGTGTGTGTGTGTGTGTGTGTGTGTGTGTGTGTGTGTGTGTGTGTGTGTGTGTGTGTGTGTGTGTGTGTGTGTGTGTGTGTGTGTGTGTGTGTGTGTGTGTGTGTGTGTGTGTGTGTGTGTGTGTGTGTGTGTGGATGGCTAAGACCCTTCCAGGCACCCAACTGACCCGTACATAAGGACACACACACACACACACACACACACACACACACACACACACACACACACACACACACACACACACACACACACACACACACACACAATGTAACAAAAAAAAAACAAACTAATTCTAACTTCAAAATAAGAAAAAAAGACACCACAACATAACTTATTCATTAACAATTACCACCATAAATGAGTCGTCGAGATTTCTTCACCTTTTTTCTAAGTAATGAGGAGAGTAAGTCTAAGGGCGAGACACGAGAAAGGGGAGCAGGAGGCGAGGCGAAGCAAACACTGGTACTACCTCTAAATTATCCAGGTGAGTTACTGCCGCAGGTGAGTCCATTAGAGATCATTACTGACGGAGATGATCGGGAGTAAACATGCTGTAATGTGAAGATGGGAGGTAAGTGAAGGATGCGGTGAATGCAGGAGGAGGAGGAGGAGGAGGAGGAAGATGGTTGGGGAGGATGGAAATGGTGAGGGAAGGAGAGGAGGGATGGAAAGATGGCTGGATGTATGGGTGTACTGTATGAAGGAAAGCAGAAAAGGAGAGAGGAAAGGAAGGGAGAAAAGGAATTAAAGAACGAATGAATGAATGAAGGAAGGAAGGAATGAAGGAATGAACGAACGAACGAATGGAGATAGAAAGGTAGAAAGCAAGGAAGCAAAGAAGGAAGAAACGAACGAAAAAAAAAAAACTGACGAACCAACGAACAAACCAAAGTAAGAAAGATAGAAGTAAAAAAATAAGGAAGGAACACACTCACCACGGAAGGGAGGAAGGGATGAAAAAAAAAAAAAAATATGGAAAGCAACACACTCACCCATACCTAACCCCTCCCCTTCCTCCTCCTCACACACGCGGGGACGAAAGATTCACGGTAACTCGTAAGGAGGTAAGAAATTGAGCTGTGTAAGCACAAGGCATGCATGCATTCACATTCATGCAGCAGATTTACAGCCAAGCAAGCAGACGAGTAGAAGCAAACAGGCGGGCAAGCAGGGAGGAAGGCAAACAGGCAGGGAGGCTGGCAGGCAAACAATCAAGAAAGAAAACCAGCAAACCGATAAGAAAGTGAGAGGGAAGGTAGGCAAGGAGTGAGGGGAATGAGGGGAGGAAGGGTGGGGGGAGGGGAGTGCATGAGATGAGGGCCACATCGATCACTTCATCCTGAGGTATGCAGACTTGCCTCCCTTCACTTCCCTCACTTCTTTCAGCTTCCTCATTTACACTTCCTCATGTCTCCACCTTCGCTTTCTGACTCCTCCTGTAGGTCCCTTCCCTCACATCTGACTGTCATCCTGCCCGTCTCTCTCTATTTCTCTTTTACCTCATGTTTCCTTCCTCTCTGTCCCTCACTGTATCTCCTTCCCCTTGCTGTCTCTTTCCCTCTCTGCGCTTTTCTCTCTCTATGCCTTCTTCCTTCATATCCCCCTCCTCTGCGCTCCTCTCTCTGCCTTCCTCCCTCTCATTCTCACTGCCTCCTTCCGTCATGTCTCTTTCCCCTCCCTCTGACTCCTTCCCTGTGTCTCCTCTCTCTGTCTCATCCTCCAAGGCGGGCCGCAAGCAGTGCCCATACTAGCTGCCGTAATGAGAACGACCTTCAACATTCAGCAGCGGCAGGTGACTCAAACATTCATTAATACCGTCCGCATTAATGAGGAGGACCAGGTGAGTGCTCTACATGAGGCCACCTGTACCGGGCGAGCTCCAGTCTATCTACAGGTAAACCTTCATGATGTGACAGGTATGCGTGCGTTCACTGGTACACGAAGAAAGGGGGAAGAGGACGGGACCAACCGGTGCATTCTTCCTTTTCTGAGAGCCTTAATGCGTCAAAAAAGTATCCGGTGACCTCTCTCTTTCCCTCTCTCTCTCTCTCTCTCTCTCTCTCTCTCTCTCTCTCTCTCTCTCTCTCTCTCTCCCGCTCGCTCTCTCTCTGGAGGAGGGTGAAATATTAACGTGTACAGATGATTTATATAAGACAATAGCAACTTGACCTTGAGGCGCTTACTGCTACGAGGTGAGAGGGGCGCGGGGGAGGGATGAGATGAGCGAGGCGCGTCTTTACTGTAGCCTCGGTCCTGCTCATCACATCCTGGCTGAGGCGTGGTGGTGGTGGTGGTGGTGGTGGTGATGGTGGTGGTGGTGGTGGTGGTGGTGGTGATGATGGTGGTGGTGGTGGTGGTGAGGGAGGGCCAGAACCGTCAGTGCCACCTCTATGCTAAGCTTCCTGTGATCTACGTTAACCTTTTCAATCAAACTCCTTCAGACCTCTTATAGCTTCCCCTCCTCTCTCTCTCTCTCTCTCTCTCTCTCTCTCTCTCTCTCTCTCTCTCTCTCTCTCTCTCTCTCTCTCCAGCATCCCCTCCGTACCTCGGCCCGTGGAGAAAGTCTTCTCTCCCTAGCTTACCTATACAGCCTCAGCCAGCCAATGGGAGGTAAGGTCTCAAAAATAACCCACCAATCACGGCCCTCCACACGTCTTAACCCTTTCCTACTCCCGACCTAACCCTTCTTCTCCTCTTATGCCTCCTTCCTTCCCTCCCTTCCCCTCACTCTGCCAGCCTACTGGTCCCCTTAACACACACACACAGACACACACACACACTCTCTCTCTCTCTCTCTCTCCCTCTCTCTGTGCTTACGTACCTGCTTACCTCTCTATCTCCCTCCCTCTCCCTCCCGGTCTCCTCTCTCAGTCCTCAACGCCCGCTCC
This sequence comes from Scylla paramamosain, assembly GCF_035594125.1. NCBI lineage: Eukaryota > Metazoa > Arthropoda > Malacostraca > Decapoda > Portunidae > Scylla > Scylla paramamosain. The sequence goes on from NC_087168.1 coordinate 19,601,694, forward strand.
TCTATAGCTCCGGGTTGTACAGAGGAAGCTCCAAGTCTCATCAGCCTCGGAGACCTTGCTAGGGAGGACAGGTCACCCACTTAAAAATGCACCCTCTTTTGTACATATGTCGTTTACATATAAAATCACTCACACAGAAACCGTCCATTCAGCCGCCAAATTTGAATGCACTGCTTGGAAGGAAGAAGAAGAAGAAGAAGAAGATGGAGAAGAGAGTAGGAGAGGAAAGAAGAAGGAGAGAGAGAGAGAGAGAGAGAGAGAGAGAGAGAGAGAGAGAGAGAGAGAGAGAGAGAGAGAGAGAGAGAGAGAGAAAAGCGTGTATTCAGCGCCACATTTTCTTGCAAGGAACGCACACCTTTAATGTACTCTGCCTCAAGATGCCGCGGGGAGGGTTGCCGGAATCTTCCTCTCTCTCTCTCTTTCTCTCTCTCTCTCCTTCTCGTCCTCCTTCTCTCCCTCTCTCTCCTTCTCGTTCTCACTCGCCCCACTCCACCCAAGACGCCAGCCAGGGTCAGCGAGAACTCTTTTCAAAATGTAGTGTTTCGTTTTTCTCATCATGTCCTCCCCCTGCTCGCGTTTTCTTTCCCGCTCCGTCACTCCGGTCGCTCAGGATTCCCGAATGTCACGCATTTGTTAAGTTTAATCGCCGCGCCGGTGTGGCTTCCTCGTGTGCATTTCCGAGGGCGAAATATCCCCGTAATTTCTGAAAAGGTTGTCCCTCGCGAGCCTCCCCCTTCAGAGGCTTCTTGGTCCCGAGCGAGAGGAGAATCAAGTGCCTGGGGGGAGGGGAAGAATGCACGTGCAAGATGCAACAGTGTTCGGCTCCACCATCCTCGACTTCGGCTTCCTTATTACTCTCTTACCTAACAAAACCTCCATTTATCACCTCACCACTTGTATTTCTCCCACCCACACTTAATGACACGTAGGTACACTAACACCTCTTGTATTTCGTTCCCTCGTCAGTGCTCACGTCGCCTGGGTCGTCACCTGGTCGCCTTGTCAGCCCGCAGCACCACACGCCCACAAGCAGGTGAAGATGAAGCTAAATAAGGGAAATATTTACACCAGGTCGAGGCCGAGAGAGAAAGAGAGAACACCATGTGCATACAAGCTCGCGAAGGTGTGTTTCTCTCCCTCTCCCGCCTCTCCCTCCTCTCTCCTCTCTCTCCCGCCTCCCAGCTCGGCCCTCTCACCCTCCAGCCGCCTCCTCCACCCAGCCTCCACCACCCGCACCTCGCATCTCCCAAATTGAAGAAGAATGCTGTCGAAGGAGAGGGTGAAGGAAGGCGGAGGAGCGGCCCACGTCTTCTGCTGGCGACATGTTGATTGTGTGTGTGTGTGTGTGTGTGTGTGTGTGTGTGTGTGTGTGTGTGTGTGTGTGTGTGTGTGTGTGTGTGTGTGTGTGTGTGTGTGTGTGTGTGTGTGTGTGTGTGTGTGTGTGTGTGTGTGTGTGTGTGTGTGTGTGTGTGTGTGTGTTGGAACTGGGATTTAAATGTATGCATACAGAGTCACGTGCATGTATGTAATTATATAAAAACTGAGTCTGGTTTGTGTGTGTGTGTGTGTGTGTGTGTGTGTGTGTACGTATGCACCTGCCCTCCCACTCTCCTGCCCGCCCTTGTATTCACCGGTTCCTCCGACTCAAGGAAGGCCAAGTCCCGCATCAGCGCTTAATAAACGAGGTCGTGATAATCAATACCTGGGAGTTCTTACCGCTTTTAATTAATGATCATGAAGTGAGTCTACGATTCCGACGCTGACGAACATACTCAAATATGGCGTTCGCTCCTTTAAACCCCCCGGGCGAATCCCCCTCAGAAATTCAATGCTCCAGCTTCAATTCTGTCCCCCAAAGCTGCCGGGATGTCCCCAGCTGCACTGACCTTTCGGAAATACCCAGTGCCCTTATGGCGAGCCTCCTGCATGTAGGGACAGGTGTGGTGAGGCGTCTAGTGTCGATGTGAGTGGAAAATCTCAACCTTAACCCGGCGTGGAGGGGAAGACATGCGGTGTGTGAGTTGCTTCAAGACAAACACTCCACCTCAAGTTCTAACACAAGCGTCCCCCAAATATTGGTAAAAAAATATATAAAATGCTTGAAATAGTCAAGTGCGCCCGTAAACTCTCTCGAGCCGACATGGTGGTGGTGGTGGTGGTGGTAGTAGTGGGGATAGTGGTAGGGAGAGCAAACTTCCAGCGAACAAGGTTAGTTTTCAAGAGCACTTCGGCGGGAGTACTACCACGGTCGTCACGATAAAGACGAAGGCGTTCTGAAAGCACATCTATTACTGGGTACACGAAGGCCTCCTCCTCCCCCTCCCCCTCCCTCTGACTCCCGCCACGCCGCCCCGACCTCATTACAAATACCGCCCAGAGGCATCATCTCGAGGGGGACGTTCTCGATCAAGAGGTCGTCGTTCTCGCGGGAAGCTCTCACATACGATTTCCTGTAGATCACTTGGTAAGGCCTCTGGGAGACTCTTTGGGCGGCACTCTCTGGGGCCTCTGCCACGGACTGAGGACCTCGCGCGGGTTATCGAGTGATGGCCCCCTGGGGAAGAACACTTGGGGACAGAATAAACAAGACGAGCCAGACACACGCCGCAAGCACCGCTAAGAGATTGCCGGCGAGACGGAGGCGTGGAAAGTATCTGCGAAATGTTCTTTGGCCCTTTTTCTCCGCTGCGCTATGTGATCTGTCGCTCCTGGCGGGTCCTGGCGAGGCATCAAGCAGAGGAAAAGAAAGAAAACGAAAAAAAAAAAGGGAACACAACACGGACAGAGAGAATGAGCATTATGAACTTGTGCGTGCATCCCATTGTTGGCGTATTGTTCCCTGCAAGTAATTAGATGCCAGATTAGTCCTTCCTTTAAGACTATTATATAATCCTTTGTGCGTTCTTGCGACGAAGATGATGCAAAACAATGAGACTTGGGCGGTGCACGCAGCTCATCTTGCAAACACAATTAAATATCCGACAATACCCAGACACAAGGCACAAATAACTGTATCTGTTTCAGGTAACGATTCTGTCTCCCGGAGCACGGCGCACCGCAGCGAGGCCGTCACATCCTGCCGTGACGTTGAGGCCGGGGCGGGACGGGCCAGCGGGGACGGAAGGAGAGCGAGCAGGAGAAAGGTACTCGTCGGAAAAGAGAGAGGAGTAGGTTTTAAAATAATCAGAGGCACGCGAGGCGGGTCTTCAAACAGTCGGGAGCGCATACATAAGCGAGACATTGGCTTCCCTAATTACCGCCTCCTTCCTCGTAATTGGTTTTGAGCCCTTCTCATCACCCCTTTCTAAACAGCCGCGCCCTCCGCTCAAAACCTCCGCCCCATTATTCCTCATTGTACCAAGTCTCATTCATCTGCTATTCACGGCCCCTCACTCCGCCCGCCGCCGCCCGCGTGAGGTTGCGTGCCGCCGCTGCTTCCTTCCTCCCCGGCGTGAGGTGAGCCGCGGCTGCACACAAGGCGCCCCGTTCACGCACCGCATCTTAGGGCATGTCAGGGTGAAAAAAAAAAATACGGTTAGAGTGCGTTTGAATTCAATGGAAAAACCCGTACACTGAAAACCTGGTAATTATTCTGTGGGATTATTGAAAATACTGTAAAAACAAAAATGTTAAGAAGGCGATAACAAGGAGAAAACCTGGAGCGGCGCTCACAACTGCATTCTACCAAGGCCGGGTAACCCAGTTCCCCGCCCCGCCCCCTCCTCTCCTCCGCTCTCTCCCTCTTTCTCTCTCTACTCTGAAGGAGATGGGGAGAGGACTTGCTCTGAAACCAACGAAATTATAACTCCCGATGCTTTCTCTTCCCTTATCCACACTTTACTGCCCCTCACCCTCTCCACATCACTCCCACGCCCATCAGCAGTCGTGGGCGTCCCGGTAACAGCGCCTCGACGACCCAGACCAGGTGGGAGGGGCGTTAATGAGGGATGCATAGAGGTAAGCACGACGGGTCACGCTTCACCTCGCCCGCCTCGGACACCGCGCCCGGACTCAGAAAAATCCATAACATATTTCTTAAGGAAGGGAAGGGTGGAGCACTGCATTCCCTCCTCACGGTAAAGAAAAAAAGAGAGGGAGCTTTATTGAACGCATTTTTTTTTCTTTCACTTATTTTTGTTTGCTTCTGATTCCCAGAGATGAGTTATTTACCGGGAGAAGGTGTGTGTGTGTGTGTGTGTGTGTGTGTGTGTGTGTGTGTGTGTGTGTGTGTGTGTGTGTGTGTGTGTGTGTGTGTGTGTGTGTGAGAGAGAGAGAGAGAGAGAGAGAGAGAGAGAGAGAGAGAGAGAGAGAGAGAGAGAGAGAGAGAGAGAGAGAGAGAGAGAGAGAGAGAGAGAGAGAGAGAGAGAGAGAGAGAGAGAGAGAGAGAGAGAGAGAGAGAAAGGGGGACGCTGTTAGCCTATCTGTACTTGGGATTACGCTGCATTTCCTAGACGGCAGTGCGCAGCGAGGCAGGAGGAGGAAGAGAGGAGAGAGGGAGAGAGAGAGGGATCAACTAGGAGAAGGAAGAGGAGAAGAAAAGATGCGCATTTCATCTCATGCTTTAAGACGATGGAGGTGTACAATGCTGGTCATAAGTCTTGAACACGTCACTTCACCTTTTTAGCATTTTCTTTTACTTTTACCATCTATTAAAATTCTCCTAATCTGCTAAAAAGTGAATTAGATGGAAGCTTTCACCTCTAGACTGTCAGAAGATAAGATAAGCTAGACCGTCAGATGAAAAGAGCGGTTAGACTGTCAGAAAAAGAGAGGAGTTAGAATGTCAGATGAAAAGAAGAGTCAGACACATTGAAAGGGAACAGGTAGAAGTGAATGCATAAATAAGGTGACTCAACTTCTGACCACAACTGTACCTGTAAGTGTCGTCTATTGTAGAGAAACTTAACAGGAGGAGAGAGGAGGAGAGAGGGAGAGAGGAAGGGTAAGTTGAAGCAAGTGAGAAAAGATATTTTCAGTTAATTATAAGAGTTGAGTGAAGACTTGTCTGTGTTATACCACTGTGTTTCGGTTCAATAATCACTCATGTACATCCACACACATCCACTGTTCTTACCACTATAAAAATCACCGTCTTCATTTAATAAAGGGCAATAAAAAGGTGAACATAACCAAAATATAACAAGAAAAAACGAAAAAAAAAAACACAATCTTGGCTGAAGAAAGATGAAAAAAAAAAAAGACTGAAACGAAAACATAACAAGAAACAAAACGAGAAACGAGTAAAAGAAAACGAGAAAAGTTAGAAAAGTTTAGAAAAGTCAACCCTACAGCGAACCTGAAGAAAACGACATCGCGGACAGCCGAGGTACAGATCGAGGAAGAAACCGCTGCCTGCTTGAGCCAATCACCCGATGCAGAGGGGCAATAGACAAGCAATTACCCAATCATGGAAATACGATTTACTGTCAGGACATCACAACAAATCGTGTAATGATCAGTGAATTAGTGTGTGTGTGTGTGTGTGTGTGTGTGTGTGTGTGTGTGTGTGTGTGTGTGTGTGTGTGTGTGTGTGTGTGTGTGTGTGTGTGTGTGTGTGTGTGTGTGTGTGTGTGTGTGTGTGTGTGTGTGTGTGTGTGTGTGCTAAACGTGATACAGATAGCCCACATAACACAAATAGCTTTTCTCATCTACGCATCATTATCTGTTTTCTTGCTAATTTCTCTTCCTACTATCTTTGTTTTCACTTACTTCATATCACATTTTTTTCCGCTCTAGTCTATCTTTGTCTCTCTCTCTCTTTCTATCTCTGTCTCCAGAAGTTTGTGTGTGTGTGTGTGTGTGTGTTACTGACAAGTGTTACGCTGTCTTTATCTTATCTTTTTTATTTTATCCCAGTGACATCTCTCTCTCTCTCTCTCTCTCTCTCTCTCTCTCTCTCTCTCTCTCTCTCTCTCTCTCTCTCAACACTCGTCTTTGTCTTCCATTGATTGTCTCCACTTCTTCCTCTCCGTCCTTTTTCTTAGTTTTCCCTCCCAACGTTCCCTCGCTCCCTCCCTCCCTCCCTTCCCTACCTCCCTCCGTCTGCCTCCTTGTTAACCAGCCATCGTTCACCGTCTGTCAGCGAAGCCTCTTTCCTCCTCCATCGTTATGCATAAGTAGTTTCATCTCTCTCTCTCTCTCTCTCTCTCTCTCTCTCTCTCTCTCTCTCTCTCTCTCTCTCTCTCTCTCTCTCTCTCTCTCTCAGGACTATCAAGTTTGTTTCCTTCGCCATCAAAATCATTATCTAAAATTTCCCAAGCCATTATCCCAACAAGAGACGTTCAGAATGCGCAAGCACACAGTATTAAAGTAAGGAGGAGGAGGAGGAGGAGGAGGAGGAGGAGGAGGAGGAGGAGGAGGAGGAGGGTGAGGAAAAGGAGAAATTTTGAGGAGGATGGGGAGGAGGTAAGAGAAGTGACTGCGTGTGTGTGTGTGTGTGTGTGTGTGTGTGTGTGTGTGTGTGTGTGTGTGTGTGTGTGTGTGTGTGTGTGTGTGTGTGTGTGTGTGTGTGTGTGTGTGTGTTTGTGTGTGTGTGTGTCTAAGCATCTATGTATATGTGAATGTCCGTGAGTATGTATGTATATGTTAGTAATTATGCTTTCTACAAGTATGCATGTATGTATGTATGAATGTATGTATGTATGTATGTAAGTGCTTATGTATGCAGCACAGTACTGCATGTACGAGTATGTATGTATGTATGTATGAATATAAGTATGTATGCAAGTGTGTATGTATGTATGTATGTATGTATGTATGCAGGTGTGTACGTATGTATGTATGTATGTATGTATGTACGTAGGAGGGCGCCTGTGTTGGCCTCTGGGGCAGTAATGATGTACTCGAGTACCAGAAGTCTCTCTCTCTCTCTCTCTCTCTCTCTCTCTCTCTCTCTCTCTCTCTCTCTCTCTCTCTCTCTCTCTCTCTCTCTCTCTCTCTTTCCTTTGCTTACTTCTTTTATCCTTTCTCCCACTGTAATCTCTCTCTCTCTCTCTCTCTCTCTCTCTCTCTCTCTCTCTCTCTCTCTCTCTCTCTCTCTCTCTCTCTCCTTCCTTTGCTTACTTCTTTTATCCTTTCTCCTACTGTAATCTCTCTCTCTCTCTCTCTCTCTCTCTCTCTCTCTCTCTCTCTCTCTCTCTCTCTCTCTCTCTCTCTCTCTCTCTCTCTCTCTCTCGATCAGTCTGGCAATCCTTCTAAAACATTGTCATTTCATCATTATCATCTCTCTCTCTCTCTCTCTCTCTCTCTCTCTCTCTCTCTCTCTCTCTCTCTCTCTCTCTCTCTCTCTCTCTCTCTCTCTCTCAAACTTTCACTCTCGCAACTCTCGTCTTTTTCCATTGCATCGTTCCTTCGTCTCTGTTTCTTTCTCTTCCCATGGCTATTATTTCTTCGTTCTCATTTTTCCCGTCGTCAGTTTCCCCCTCACTCTTCTTCTATTCACCCTTTCCTCCTCCTTGTCGTCCTCCTGTGCTGCTTCTCCTTCTACTCCTCGTTCTCCTCCTCCTCCTCTTTCTCTTTCTCCTCCTCCTCCTCCTCTTCTCTCTTCTCTTCGGGCGACGTAGTTTATGAAATCTTAATGAGGCAAGAGGGAGGACCCACCTCGGCCTCCCCGCCTTCCCTCCTCCATCGTCTCCTCCACCTTGCTCACCCACCACCGCAAGCACTCCCTTTAGGATACGAATGCCGCCGCTGCTCACTCCGCCACCACCTCCACCACCTCCTCCACTTCCTGATCCTCCATCATCGCAACTATCGCAGCCCAGTGGAGTGATGTGTTGTTAAGAGAAGGAGCAAGCACGGGCGGGGTATGTAGCAGAAGAGAAGGTTCAAGACAATAGGGGAAAGGAAAGGATGCATTGTAGAATCAAGTGGGATACGGTTTGTGTTATGCAAGTGTGTGTGTGTGTGTGTGTGTGTGTGTGTGTGTGTGTGTGTGTGTGTGTGTGTGTGTGTGTGTGTGTGTGTGTGTGTGTGTGTGTGTGTGTGTGTGTGTGTGTAAGGCCTGCATATTTAAAGATAGCTTCGTTTACTTGACACACATATGCACCATAACCTGAGGCCAGAGGATCAACGAAACGGGACCTTAGAGAGAGAGAGAGAGAGAGAGAGAGAGAGAGAGAGAGAGAGAGAGAGAGAGAGAGAGAGAGAGAGAGAGAGAGAGAGAGAGAGAGAGCCCTGCAGTAGAAACCGACAAGGAATTAACTCATCACTGAAAACCAGCATCACTACCAACTCTCTCTCTCTCTCTCTCTCTCTCTCTCTCTCTCTCTCTCTCTCTCTCTCTCTCTCTCTCTCTCTCTCTCTCTCTCTGCATCCTCAGTCACTCTCACCCACCTAGCCTCTTTACCCTGTCACATCTCTGAAAGGTAACTGTTGCCTTCCTAAGTCCAATGGTAATCCCTTAATAAGCAGAGCCACATACAAGGTGAGGGTCATGAAACCGGAATTCTGTGACTGGAATGCGCATTTATTCTCCCTTCATAACTCCTGGATGGCCGAACACTCTCACTCTCACTCTCTCTATTTACCGGAGCCAAATCAGCGTGGTAAATCCGGTTAATCAGAGAGAGAGAGAGAGAGAGAGAGAGAGAGAGAGAGAGAGAGAGAGAGAGAGAGAGAGAGAGAGAGAGAGAGAGAGAGAGAGAGAGAGAGAGAGAGAGAGAGAGAGAGAGAGAGAGAGAGAGAGAGAGTTAATGATTAATGTTTTTAGTCGTACATAAGACAATGGAGTTACCAGCCAGAGGATTCACGTGGAAGACAGATCATTGTGGAGAAGATAAAGTGAAAACGAGAGAAAGATTGGCATTAAGTTATTAATGAATGGATAAAAAATAAAAATAAAACATGGATTTATAGGAGGAGGAGGAGGAGGAGGAGGAGGAGGAGGAGGAGGAGGAGGAGGAAGAGGAGGAGGAGGAGGAGTCGCCGATGGTAAAATGAGACAAAGAAGTTGCGAGGAAGGAGGGAGAAGAAAGGATGGAGGGAGGCAGGGAGGGCGAAGAGAACCTTTGCTAATGCACAAAGAAAGACTCTTCCTAAAAGTGTAGAAGGAGGAGGAGGAGAAAGAAGAGAAGGAGGAGGAGGAGGAGGAGGAGGAGGAGGAGGAGGAGGGAGTGCATACCATTAAACTCCGTCTACGCACATTCCCTTACCCTGTTTGCCATCTCAGCTTGGCGCAGCGGCAGCAGCTGAAGCAAACAGGAAATGCAGCGTCTCACATGCACCATCCTGAGTCAACACTAAGCGCAAACCTCAAATATGACTTGCTACGTTTGTCTGTAAAAGGAAAAAGAAAAGAAGAAAAAAAAAAACAAGCTCATACTGTCTCAAGCAAACCAATAATCAGTGATTCGGAACACAAAGACATCTTCAATTTTGCTTCCTTTTTTTTCTCTCTCCTTCCCCGGGCGGTGAAGATTTGCATTATCTAAGTCGTTGATGTGCCCTGGGACTTCATTATCTTTAGAAGGATTTCCTCTCCGCTGATTTTAGTACAAGTGTAGCGTACATACTGCTAATTACTTGTACACACTGAGTATGTACACACAGCCAGACCGAGGTCGGGTAGCAACGAAGAAATTAGGCTGACTCTTCGAGGGCCAAGTCAAGTGTTTTAACTATTCCTTTTTTGGCTTCTTTTTCCCTTCACTGATTTTTTGCCCTCTGTGCTTCCTTGCCTGTGTGTGGCTTCCATTCCAGATTCTCTCACTCACGCATGCACTCCGGGAAAGAAATAGTGATGTGTTTGTGTTAACCTCCTATGCAGAATCTTCCAAGGTTTGAATGGTGGTAGTAGTAGTAAAAGTACTAGTAGTAGTAGTAGTAGACATAAATATAAAAAAATAATGATAATTATAACATCCCCCAAAAATAGTAGTAGTAGTAGTAGTAGTAGTAGTAGTAGTAGTAGTAGTAGTAGTAGTAGTAGTAGTAGTACCGTAAAAGTAATGGTAGACGTATAAATGTTTAAAAAAATTAAATAAATGATAATAATGATCATAAAACAAGTCATAACACACAAATGGTGGCAGCGGCGGGATAGGATCATTATCACCACACGGGCCGGATCTTGGGGTATTGATCACGCCCTATTCGCAATGTTTGGGTTTGTTTACCTTTGCGCAGCACTGTGTTGGCGGGCGAGCCACTCGTCAACAATAACGAGGGGGAGCAGTTTCTCATAGTAATGGCGTTTGCTCTGAGGTCTTCAGTTCTTCTTTTTATCCTCACAGTTTTCTTACGTTTTGTTTATGAAAAAAAAAAGATAATATTTCCTCCTTTCGTTTGCTCTTTTTGTTTATCCTTTTTCGTTTCTAATTTTCTTGCGTTGTGGTCTTAATGTCTTCAGTTTTTCTTTCTACCTTCTGCTTTATTTATTTATCTTTATTTTTTTTGAGTTATGTTCTAAGATTTTTTGTTCCTCTTCTTACCCAGATCTCGTTGCTGGTCCTAATTTGTTTGCTTTTGTCCTCTTATGTCTTTAATTCTTTTTACCTTATTTTTTTTTTCTCTTTCTTTTTAACATTATGGTTTAAGATTCTTTTGCTCCTCTCCTTACTCTCAACTCGTTCCCAATTCCTATATTTCTTCAATTATATTCCTTAAGCCTTCTATGTACGTTCTTTTCGTCCAATTTTCTTACATCGTTAAGTTCCTTTTATTCCTATTCTTACGCTCAGCTCGCTCCCAAGTTTCCTTACGTCACAGTAGATATAAATTGTAAACTAACAGAGTTATGACACATCGAACACAAGGCAATAAGGCGTTGTTTACTATTACGTCATGGAACAAAGGTAATCAAGACTTTTCGGAGCCATCAATTATGTACTGATGTTCTTCAGACCTTAATTACCGTGGTTAATTCCGTGACATTCAAGGTAAATTCCATCTAAGACCAAAAAAAATCTAATTCTTGACACGTAAATGATGAGACTGATAATTAAGTAAAAGAAATCAGAATGAGTGTAGATTGACAGACTAGGAGAGAGAGAGAGAGAGAGAGAGAGAGAGAGAGAGAGAGAGAGAGAGAGAGAGAGAGAGAGAGAGAGAGAGAGAGAGAGAGAGAGAGAGAGAGAGAGAGAGAGAGAGAGAGAGAGAGAGAGAGAGAGAGAGAGAGAGAGAGAGTACCCTTCACAATATGAATAAAAGAATGGCCGAACTTTGCTTTATTTTCGTCTTTAATTAAATATCAGAGCCACACAGGATTCCGGAAGTAAAGTCGCGCGGCACTTCAACCCAGAAAGAAAAGAATATTGGCTTCTTTAGCGCATCAAATTAACTAAATACAAAGAAGTTAATGAAAGGTGCATCATCTCTCTGGAGAATTCGTTTCACTAGACTAGCTTTTTTTTTTCTCATTGTTTTGTAAAGTATCAATTTGTTTCTGACATCATTTTTTTTATGTAGACTCACTCTCATTCTTTCTTCGTCTCTTTTCTCCTTTTCCTTGTTTTCTTCACTCCCTTTTCTTCTTTCGTCCTCTTCTTTCCATAATTCCTCGTCCTCATTTTCCTCCTTCTGAGCCACATTTACCTCTTATTCAATTATAATTTAAATATTTCCATCTGATAATTGGGATATATTCCTTACTTAAAGGATAACTATTGTACGTATGTAAAATATCCTTTTGAGTTCTTAGTAGTGGTGCGTAGTAAATAACCATATCAAACTTAAAAAAAAAAAAAAAAAAAAAGTAAAACCCCGGACAAGATCAAGCGGGGCGAGGAGAGACTAGTTGACGTGCGAAGTATAGACTGACACACCTGACTGGGGACACACCTGGGAGAACAGCAGGTATGGCGGCGGATGAGGCAGGACTGGGAGTGTCAAGATGTTTTCCTTCTCTCTCCACTTTTTTTTTATCTCGTATATTCATAACAAACGCTTAGTGAGTTTCTATCTTTAATTATCTTACAGTTTACTCCCATCTAAGATAAGGGAGTGATGTTATGACCTGCCTCTCTGTGTGTGTGTTTGTGTGTGTGTGTTTTACAAGCTTGAATAATTGGTGGGGGTCGCCTGTATGTGCTGTGTGTGGCGCGGCGGTGTTGCTGGAGGGTGTAGGCAAAGGGTGATGTGAGCCTGAGGTGGCGCCGGGTCCTCGTGTGAATGGGGAATGTTACAGGGGCGAGGGAGACTGAACGAGGCCGAAAGTGTGGCATGTACGAGTGTCTATGTAATGAAGGAGTACGGCGCGCCCTCATACCTAACGGGGCGAGAAGGAAGGAGAGTCTTACAAGGCCGGGAAAAATAAAGCCATTATCCCAGTCAAAGAGAAACGTATTATACATTAACGAGGGAGGAGTGAGAGCAATGAAGAACCCTCGCCGCCGCTTACTTCACTTCTCCCGACGGGGCGACGGTGAAAAATACTGTGTAATCATATGTGTGGGTTTTAAATGATGTGTGTGTGTGTGTGTGTGTGTGTGTGTGTGTGTATGTGTGTTGGAGGGTTCGTGTAACCATTACCTTCCATCCTGTCATTGTGGTTAAAGTCTCACAAGGTTAAAGTCTCTGTTAGGGGTATAATTGGTGACATTCTTAACCTAAATTAAGATACCTTTAAGGGATTTGCTTTTTGTCATAGGTTGGTGTGTGTTTGTGTGTGTTGTTGTTGTTGTTGTCGTTGGATTAAGGTTTTCTCATGATGTTATCTGCAAAATCACATGCATACCTTTGCAGGCCGTAGTCAAGAAAAAAGCTGAAACTGAATCTGAATTCCCGTCCAGAAAAGGCAGCACCGGTAACACCCAAGGCACTGAAAACAGACACCCTCGACGAACCCTTAGCTGAACACCACACAGGCACCACCACGACCCCGCTGGACAAAAATATGCCACAAAGACCACATAAAAACACTCAAAACTGCCTTGCCCAGCCATCCAATCTGGAAGTAAGGGCGCGCGATCGACCCTAACGGCGCGCTTCTTACACTCTCACCAACTTGAGGGCAACACAGAGGCAGCAAGCATGAAAACACCAGTAGGAGACATCACTGACATCACAGCCTAGCGTGAGCCTCCACCCCGCCTCCTCCCGTAATGCACCCTCTACCTCCAAGATTGCTAAGGGATACTGTAGGGTGAAATATTCAGAAACAAGGAAATAATAACATGTTTTGGGGTAGAAGTTGGGGTGAGATAATGTGTTTTTTGAGGTAATATAAAAGTACTGTAGCTCTACTAACATTAAAAGGAATTTTGGGAGTAGGGTTCGTATTTTTCTGGTGTGTGTGTGTGTGTGTGTGTGTGTGTGTGTGTGTGTGTGTGTGTGTGTGTGTGTGTGTGTGTGTGTGTGTGTGTGTGTGTGTGTGTGTGTGTGTGTGTGTGTGTGTGTGTGTGTGTGAGCCTTCGTATTTATGCATATTCACGCCTTTTACAAATAACAAAAGTTTTGGGCGAAGATTTTTATTTTGGCAATCCCTCCCTCCTCCCCCTCCCCTTACCCCCTTGGACACTTTTATCACGAAAAAGTATTGCGCAATAACTATGAACTTTCTTGTATTATTTAACTTTTACAAGTAGAAATTGCCCATTTAGTGAAATTAGGATGCGTTTATCCAGCAATTTTTTTTCCATTACTTCTCGCCAGGAAACTTTTGTCCCCTGCTCGTGTTTTCCCAAGCAGGGTAAGGGTGACCGCCTCGAGAGGGGTGGGGGGAGGTGGGGCTGAGGCGAGGGAGGGGATGAAGAGGGGAAGTAAGGGGCGAAACAGAACGTCGGGTGAGGGAGGAAGGGATGAGAAAGGATGAAGAATAGGGAAAGACAGAAACGGGGAAGGAAAGGGAAGGGAAGAGAGTGGAAGTAACGGGGGGGGAAACAGACGTGGGGTATGACAGGAAGGGATGAGAAGAGATGAAGAATGAGGGAGCAAGAGAAAAATGGAGTGAGAGACAAAGACACATAAAAAGCATGAAAGAAAAAAAAAGGAACAGAGAAGGAATGCATGAAATGGAAGAGTAATGAGGAATAGAAAGAAGCGGTGGATAGAGATACAATGATTAAAGATAAGGAAGAAAAATGAACGTAAAGAGAGGAACAGAGGAGGAAGGGATGGAAGGAAAACAATAAGAAATAGAAAGAAACGGCTCAAGACACAAAGAATAAAATAGAACAAAAAAGTGAAGAAACGAAAAAAATGATAAGACCAAACGACAAACAAACAGAAAACGGAACAAAACAAGAAGACCCAAAATATAAATAAAATAAATAAAAATAAATAAAAAACATCCATCTATTCCTCTCCCTCTCTCTGTCTCTATCTCTGTCCAAGCATCACAGCATCCCAGTGCCACAGGATCGCCCCGCCCCGCCCCCTTCACAGCCTCCCCAGCTAACCCAACATGCAGAGTCCTTCCCTGGAACACGCCTCTTCCCTCGGAGGAATCGTAGGGAGAGGTGAGGTGTGGAGTGGAGGCAGCGGAGTGAGGGATCTGTGCCTCAAAGTGTACAGAAGGATGATGGCAGAGAGAGAGAGAGAGAGAGAGAGAGAGAGAGAGAGAGAGAGAGAGAGAGAGAGAGAGAGAGAGAGAGAGAGAGAGAGAGAGAGAGAGAGAGAGAGAGAAGGGTTGGGTGGTTGGAAACGGCAGAATTTGCAGGCGTTTGGTGCAAGGATAGTTTAGGAGGAATAGTCTAATCCACGACATAGGAATAAGGATCAGCAACGGCATTGGGAGAAACGTATAGATGCCTGGAGTGTTGTGTGTGTGTGTGTGTGTGTGTGTGTGTGTGTGTGTGTGTGTGTGTGTGTGTGTGTGTGTGTGTGTGTGTGTGTGTGTGTGTGTGTGTGTGTGTGTGTGTGTGTGTGTGTGTGTGTGTGTGTGTGTGTGTGTGTGTGTGTGTGTTGGGGGGGAAGGCGGTCCAGGTACTGACTTCTACAGGTAACTTAACTAAGGGGGAGAAAAAAAAAAAAAGGTGCATTTGAAAACCCTCAATGCCTAGAAGGAAATAGAAAATGGAAGACTATTTCTGTGGGGGGGGGTGACTGTAGTGATGGTGGTGATGGTGATGGTGGTGGTGACAAGTGCCTGGGCGTTAGTCAACTAGATTTGGTATTTGCGTTGAGTTCCAGAAGGTCCTACGAGGTTCCTTAAACTGTACCACTCGTGTGTGTGTGTGTGTGTGTGTGTGTGTGTGTGTGTGTGTGTGTGTGTGTGTGTGTGTGTGTGTGTGTGTAGAAGGGGAGCGGGGAAAGGGACCCAATTACTATTTACATCATCTAATGCTTACAAAAAATAAATAAAATAAAAACGAAAGAAAAATCACATAGAAAAAGAGAAAGTAAATGAAAACAAAGACAGACAAGGGACAAAATGAAACAGACGCATGAAGCAAGCAAGCAAGCAAGCAAGGAGGAATGAAAGCAAGCACTCCCAGCGAGCCGTCAAGCAACACCACCCAGTCTCTGTTCACTCCTCATCTCCGCCAGGCCTCGCCACAACACAGCCTTACTCGAGCAGCGTCGGGAAACCCAATAATAGTTTTATTGGCTCAATCCCGGCGGTGTGTGTGTCTACGCGGCGTCGGTGGCCCTGCCTGAAGCTGTGCAGGATTCAGGGGTGTCGCCCGCTGAACACCACTAGGGTCAGGTACCTACTCGCCCACGAAGCCGTAACAGGTGCCTCAGAAATTCCAGATCCTCCTCCAACACTCTGTATTTTGGAACCCTCAAGAATTATCCTCGCTCCAAGTCTAGACGGCCGAGCATGCAGCCACACAGCCTCCGGACCCGACCAGACCAGAGCAGAGCAGAGCAGATCAGACTCATGCAGGTGATGCCACGCAAGACAAGACCAAAGCCTCCCTTCAACGTCCTTCGCCATAAAGCGTATTTCATTCTCTGGTGTCTGGTTAGTTTTTTGTTTGTTTGTTTGTTTGTTTGTTTGCGGGTAAAAAGCTTGTGGTTCTTGGTGAAAGGTTTCGGTGCCCCACGTGTGATGAATGATTTTAGTGTATTTTTTCTTGTTTTCCCGCGGGTTTAGTGGCTTATATGGATGGAAACGTTCATATTCACACGATGGACTTCTTAAGGAATGGGGAACACAGAAACGTATATCCATGAGAAAAAGAGAGACGAGTAACACGCCCAGTCACCCCTTCACTCATCCACACACTCCTCCACCCACCCATT
This sequence comes from Scylla paramamosain, assembly GCF_035594125.1. NCBI lineage: Eukaryota > Metazoa > Arthropoda > Malacostraca > Decapoda > Portunidae > Scylla > Scylla paramamosain. The sequence continues at coordinate 19,617,822 of NC_087168.1, forward strand.
CAACTACCTACTGACGCACCCACCCACCCAATCACCAACACACCAACTCACCTGCCTACCGACCCACTCACCCACCCACCCACCCACCCACACACACACACAAGTGCACATACGCAAACATACGCACGCATGAACGTACACACGCGCGTGGGAATGCAAGCGTGGAAGGACGTAAGGATGCACGCGAGCATGCATGGGCGCATACATACATGAAGGTACTTATTCATCCGCGGCCTGCTGCGTGCACAAACACACACGTACGCACGCAAAGGCACGCGCAGGCCTCGCTAGCACACACACACACACACACACACACACACACACACACACACACACACACACACACACACACACACACACACACACACACACATGATCACTACGCACCGTGACACATACAAGGAGGAGGAGGAGGGGAAAGAGGAGGAAGAAGAGGAGGAGGAGCATCCCTAATAAGGTCGCTCACGGTGATGGACGAGACGTGACAGACTGCGAGGACGAAGGAGGAAGACAAGAAGACATGATAACAAGGACGAATTTTTGTGCCCGGACAAGAACACTGATAAGATGGACGAGGGAGGAGGGAGACGATAACCTGGAGAAGAAGGTGCACGAGAAGAACCGGAGGAGGAGGAGGAGGAGGAGGACGAGGAGGAGGAGGAGGAGGAACATCCGGAGTCGAGCATCAGGGAAAGCGCCGTCACTTCCTCCGGACAGGACCCGGCATCCGTGATCCTGACGGAAGCAGGTGAGAAGAGAAGGAGGAGGAGGAGGAGGAGGAGGAGGAGGAGGAGGAGGAGGAGGAAAGGGAGAATGAAAGGGAAGGTGCTAGTGGATGCAGAGAGAGAGAGAGAGAGAGAGAGAGAGAGAGAGAGAGAGAGAGAGAGAGAGAGAGAGAGAGAGAGAGAGAGAGAGAGAGAGAGAGAGAGAGAGAGAGAGAGAGAGAGAGAGAGAGAGAGAGAGAGAGAGAGAGAGAGAGAGAGAGAGAGAGAGAGAGAGAGAGGAGAAAGACGGGAGCAAAGTAGTGATGGGAAATTGAGAGAATAGGAAGTGGAAAAAGATGCGAATAATGGCGGACAGAAATAGACGGATAAAGAAGGAAAACACGAAGGGAATAATAGAAAAAGGTAGAGAGAGACTAGAGAAGAAACAGAGTAAGGAACAACATAGAGGGAAATAAAAAAAAATGAAAAATTACACAAAAAAGACCAAAATATTAAAGATAAACAAAAAAACAGCAAAATGAAGAGTGGCAAGAGAGAGAGAGAGAGAGAGAGAGAGAGAGAGAGAGAGAGAGAGAGAGAGAGAGAGAGAGAGAGAGAGAAAGGTAGCGAGAAAAAGAGAAAGAGAGAGAAAGAGAGAGCAAAAGAGGAGGAACTGAATTATGAACAAGATGGGAGGGTGATGGAGTGAAATTAAATGAGGGAACCCATCGAGTAATGAAGGATAAATGAGGATAAATTACAAGGGGACGTAATGAAGGAGAAGGGAGGGAAGGAGGGACAGACAGGGATAAGGAGGGAAGAAGGGAGAGGAAGCAGAGGATGTAGAGTATGCAAGTCCCATTAATTATAACTTGTCACGGCTCACACACGACCATAATTATTTTTTTTTCATGATCTCTCTCTCTCTCTCTCTCTCTCTCTCTCTCTCTCTCTCTCTCTCTCTCTCTCTCTCTCTCTCTCTAAGGTATTGCACTTCTTAGAAACTGAATGAGTGGAAATGTGGAAAAATTTGTGATAAGCAGCTTCTGGTTTCACACACACACACACACACACACACACACACACACACACACACACACACACACACACACACACACACACACACACACACACACACACACACACACACATACACACACACGGCATGCGTTAAGATACAATCACGTGATCCCGCAATGGCTGGTGACGAGAAGGAGGAGGAGGAGGAGGAGGAGGAGGAGGAGGAGGAAGGAGAAAATGAGAAGGAGGAAGTGTATATTTTAGTAAGTAGTATCAATTATTCCGCCTTCTGCAACTATCATTATCATTGCCATCAACACCACCACCACCACCACCACCACCACCACCATTACCAATACACAAATAACTAAAAATTCTTACGTTCCTCTTAACCCGACACTGTACGGTAGGCATCTCTGCGTCACCACCACCACCACCACCACCACCACCACCACCAAAGGAGATGGTCAGAAGTAGCACCCAAAACGACATCTGGGAGGCGAGGCGTGAGGTGCGGGAGGGAAGGAGGGAGGGAGGAGGTGAAGGAAGGTAAGGAGGAGAGGTGGGTGGGGGAGTGTGACAGACTGCCGTGAAGGAAAAGATGAGAAGAGGAGGAGGAGGAGGAGGAGGAGGAGGAGGAGGAGGAGGAGGAGGAGGAGGAGGAGGAGGAGGAGGTAAGGAGGAAAGAGTGACTACTGTTTGTAAGAAGAGCTAATAAAGAAGAAGCTGAAGAATGGAATAAATGAAGACGATATGATAATGAGAGAGAGAGAGAGAGAGAGAGAGAGAGAGAGAGAGAGAGAGAGAGAGAGAGAGAGAGAGAGAGAGAGAGAGAGAGAGAGAGAGAGAGAGAGAGAGAGAGAGAGAGAGAGAGAGAGAGAGAGAGAGAGAGAGAATGAACACCTGGATAGTTACCCTAATCTTTAAACCCCCACTTGAGAAAAAAAGTTTAAAGGTACCACACCCCATACACCCACCACCGCCACCACCACCACCACCACCAACCAGCCACCAACTAGCCACTTCTTGCAATGTAATTTCCCCGTCTGGCATTAAGGGAAGCTTCCGGTGGTGCGCTCGGAAGGAAATCAGCAAGTTAGGAGTATTTTCCGTTGCGTGGCGCGGAGAGGACCACAGTAAGTAATAGAGGGAGGAGGAGGAGGAGGAGGAGGAGCGAGAAGTGGGAAGCGGGCCATTGCACGGGAAAAATAAGGGCGTTTAAGAATGGTTATCGGAACTGTGCCGTGTGTGTATGTGTGTGCGTGTCAATATTGCCAGGTGTGTGTGTGTGTGTGTGTGTGTGTGTGTGTGTGCATGGACAGGTGAAAGGTACGGACAGAGGGATAAAGAGAGGAAACCATTCATGTATGTCACTTGAGGAGAAACAAATGAACTTTCACAATTATTGAGGGAATGTGTTCCTGTAAATAGTAACACATACACACACACACACACACACACACACACACACACACACACACACACACACACACACACACACACACACAGACAGACAGACAGACGGACAGATACATACGCATAACAGTCTCCGATAACCATTCTTACACGCAGTTATTTTCCCCCGTGAAATGGTGCACTTCCCACACACACACACACACACACACACACACACACACACACACACACACACACACACACACACACACACACACACACACACACACACACACACACACAGATGTTTCTTATCACACACCTAATATGCAATTCATTTTCGTTAAAAATTATGGTAAGTAACTGCAATTATACTGAGCGCTATTTCCGAAGAGAGAGAGAGAGAGAGAGAGAGAGAGAGAGAGAGAGAGAGAGAGAGAGAGAGAGAGAGAGAGAGAGAGAGAGAGAGAGAGAGAATTCCTACAATGAAATCTTACGAACCGACTAACACATTCAATTAAACACAAAAAAAAAAAAGAAAAAAATACATAATAAAGATTTCAAACACGTATGGATAAGTACCTTCACTTTCTATGCAGTCCACTAACACAAAACTGCAAAGACAAACTGACAAGAACAGAAAGTCGATAAGAAACAAAAAACCTCTATTTATCTTTTCTACTTAAATCCCCGCCCCCCTCTCTCTCTCTCTCTCTCTCTCTCTCTCTCTCTCTCTCTCTCTCTCTCTCTCTCTCTCTCTCTCTCTCTTTCCAGCTCCCCCTAAACTTTAACGTAATCACAAAAAGACACGAGCGAAGTAGGAAGAAACGGAGCGTGCTTATAATTCCCTTATCTAAAGACAGGTTTGAGTTATCGCGTCTTATCAACGGCTGTCCACCCCCACACCTGGCCCGCAGCTGCTGGAGTGTCGCGACCCCAGCGGGAGGGAGGGAAGGGCGCCTGCGGAGACACCTAGGGAGCTACTGAGACCACAGGAGCCACGCAGGGTAGGAGATAGGAAGGGATAGGGGAGGGAAGAGAGAGGACATGACCCCCGCGAGGACCGTAAAGTGTTGGAGTGAAGGCAGCATGACGGGGAATGGATGGAGAGGTGAGGAAGATCAGGGAGGGAGATGGAAGACAGCAAGATGGAGCTGAGAGAGAGAGAGAGAGAGAGAGAGAGAGAGAGAGAGAGAGAGAGAGAGAGAG
>NC_087168.1:19627149-19629649 GCF_035594125.1 Scylla paramamosain
CAGCAAAGTGAGATTTTGTTCTTTGTACCTCTTATCTGTCAGGCACGAGGAGGAGGAAGAGGGGGAGGAGGAGGAGGAAGAAAGAGATGAGGAAGAATGGCAAAAGAGAGTGAGAGAGCATACAAGATAAACTAGAGAGAGAAAAGTAAGGAGGAGGAAAGAGCAATGACAAAAACAAGAAACAAGGGAGGTAGAGGAGAAGGAAGAGGACGAGGAGTAGGACGAGGAGGAGGAGGAAGAGGACGACGAGGAGGACGAGGGCGGAAAGAGGGAGGGAGGGAGAACGAGATCAAAAAGAAGAGAAAAAAAATGATACTTAGACTCAAGACAAGACAAAGAGTAAAACCCCGTAGTGAGCAGAGTAGTACAGTAGAAGACACTCCCCCCACCCCCTCCCTCCCGCCCCCGCCCCGCCTCCGCCCCTGAGATAACCCACACAATCAAGGCACAAAGAGAAGAGTGGCCAGCTGGAGGAGGAGGAGGAGGAGGAGGAGGAGGAGGAGGAGGAGGAGGAGGAGGAGGAGGAGGAGGAGGAGGAGGAGGAGGTACGTATACTTCAGTTGAACGTACCGCACAACCTCACTTTTCTTCTTCTTCTTCTTCTTCTTTCTTACTAATTATAAACGTTTCCATTTGTAATTAATTAATGTTTTTTCTTTTTTCTTTGTCTGAATGAATTGATTTTTTTCTCACAATCTTTACTTCGAAATGTGGCTGAAAACTGTTATAATTATTTTTTTGTATTAAGAAATCATGTATCTTTTTCAACAATTTCATCTGATCAAAGAAAATTAACAAAGCGAACTCTCTCTCTCTCTCTCTCTCTCTCTCTCTCTCTCTCTCTCTCTCTCTCTCTCTCTCTCTCTCTCTCTCTCTCTCTCTCTCTCTGCCTCGTCCCCTCACACCACCACGCCCTTGGCACACCTCACACTTCCCTCACTTCCTCCGCTCATCCATCACCATTACTCTCCTGCACTCGCCTCCTCCCTCCCCCGCCTTTGCCTTGTCTTCGCCTCATCTTGGACTTGTCAACTCCGGGTAGTGGTGTGGTAATGTGCTGCTAAGTAGTGACACGCTTTAGAAATATATACCAATTGTCTGTCACTGTCCACGAGGTTTTAAATTCTCTCTCTCTCTCTCTATCTCTCTCTCTCTCTCTCTACAGCTATCGATCTATCACTTCTACCAGACAAACAGGAAAGAAATTCGTTCAAACCATTGACTCCGTACCATGAACACTAACTTTGCTTCCACATGAAAACTTTATCCAGCATCACAATACAAGAGGAAGGATAGCTGGCGATTAGTTTTCTCCGTTAACACACACGTACACACACACACAGACACACACTCGTACACACCTTCCCTACGCGACCTTTAGCTTTCAATACAACTAACCTTATCAAAGTATGTATGAGTGACCTTATACTCTACGCCTCTTGTTTGGGAGTTTGAGCTGTGTAAGATGAGTAGCAGGATTGGGTTTCTATGTACCTTATCCCCTTAATGCTTCTACTACTACTCCTATTACAGGTAAGCAGGACTGTAATTACTTGGAGGTTCTCTGTACTAAGTGTTATTAAGTGGTGGGAAAAAATAATAGATATGTAGAGACTATATTTGTTACTTGTACTAAATGTAGGGTACAGTTGCCCCTCTTAGTATTTATGTCATTAAGTGTTGTGAGCTTGATGTCTAAGATTGAATAGATGTTGATATGTGGACTAATGAAGTGTTGCATTTTAAATAGTTTCTATAAGACGAATAAAAGTTTGGACGTGATAAGAGGAGGAAATGGCGAGATATTCCCTTTAATTAAGAGGGCAATGCTAGATATGTTTCCTTCTCTCTTTTCTATTTTGTCAGTACTGTTATGTAGAATCTAGCATCACTTCCTTAGCCAGCCGTACACTGCTGCGTTAAACTGAAATACAGCAACTAAAGACATTAAACAATAACGCAATATTTCTCTAACACTCCCCACGCCACAGAACAAAGCATTCCTGTGCACCTTATCACGTTGAAAGCACAACACTTACTCTCACTCACAATTACTTCTCATAGATTACGAGTTACAAAGATAAAATTTACTTGACAATCTGACCCTAAGAGACATAACAAAGGCGATTAAAACACGCCCATACAAACACTGCCAATTACCGGCATAATCAACACTGGCTAGGCGAGGTTATGCAGAGTCACCGCCACAAGTCTCCAGTCACTACCAGCAGGAGGTGACCAGCGGGAGTCCATCTCTCATCATTGTCTCATCATCTTTAGTGCTTTGTTCTCCCTTCAGCGCTTCTTTGCAAAGGCTACGGAGATGAGTATTCGGGGGTCTGGAGAATGTTTTACTATCTTTCATTGTTGTTTCGAAATGTGGCTGAAAATTGTTATAAGTATTTTTTTTGTATCAAATTGTCTTTTCTTTCAATATCATTAGATCAAAGAATGTGATAAAGGAAGTTTGCGGTAGACAAACAAACATTCTCTCTCTCTC
>NC_087168.1:19632149-19667149 GCF_035594125.1 Scylla paramamosain
GGTTGTTGAAGTTAGTAAGAGCAATATACGCTACTGTCATAACTGTTTCATGTACTCTCTCTCTCTCTCTCTCTCTCTCTCTCTCTCTCTCTCTCTCTCTCTCTCTCTCTCTCTCTCTCTCTCTCTCATTTACTTTAATCAATACTTTTTACACACCTATTTTTTCTTCCCACATGGTTGACTTAATCAATCTTGACCTTTGCCTGTACCTTAATTTTTCTTCCTTACCTGGCCGCTACCTTTTCCATCTTTCGAGCCTCACCGTTCCCGCCTCTTCCCTTCCTATTCCCTTCCCTCTCACCCCCCTTTCTCCCCTCCTCCTCCTCCTCCTCCTCTTTCTTCCAGGTATTTCCCTCTCCTTCCTTCCTTCTCTCTTTCTTCCTCGCTCTCTTTTTTCCTCTCTTACCTGGTCCTTTCCATCTTTCTTTTTCTCACCTTCCACCTCCGTGTCCCTCCTTCCTTTCCTTTCAGACCTTCCTGCATGCCTGCTCTCTCTCTCTCTCTCTCTCTCTCTCTCTCTCTCTCTCTCTCTCTCTCTCTCTCTCTCTCTCTCTCTCTCTCTCTCTCTCTCTCTCGACGAATTCCCCCAACCGCCACCCTATTCAAGAGATTTAAACTTTCTTAAGAGTTCAGGAGCGGGAGAAAGGAGGGACGGAGGGAAGGAGGGAAGGAGGGAAGAATAGAGGGGGAGGGAGATGAGGGAGATAGCGGGGAATAATGGATAATGGCAGAGACACGACGATCAGCGCTCAGACCTGCATAGGATGACTGAGATGGGAGTAATTGGTTGTTGGTCGATGGAGGAAGAAGAATACGAGGAGGAGGAGGAAGAAGAGGAGGGATAAGGGATAAAAAAAGAGAGAAAGGCAGGAAAGACATGACAAGTGGGACACAATAGGCAGGACTTGTGTTATTTACATCGTCTGGAAAAGAAGAGGATTGCAGGACTGACACTTAAGAACACGTGCTGTTTGTGGGTTATTGAGGAGCTGCTTCCCGGAGTCTACACGCCGCTAAGTCCCCCGTCCCTCATTCCTCCAAGCTTCTCCTCTTCTTCCTCCTCCTGTCTGCGTTGGCGGGGAGAGGCGCAAGGGATGTACGAACAACAAGTAAAACATGTTATCGGGTTTTCTCAGCCACGCCATCATTAGGGTAAGTAAGACTGGTTAAAGGACGATTACTGTTTGCTAGATGTCTCTCTCAGTTGTTCTTTTTCCCTCCCTCGTGTTTACTCGTCTTGTGAATGTTGGGAGATTTGTGTGTGTGGTATTGTATGATGTGGTTGTTGGAGTGTTGTGTTTTGAGTGTATGTGGGTTGGTGAAGAAAACGTGAAGTGTGTTATGTGGTATTGTATGTGGTTTAGTTTGGTCAGAATATTATTATTTTTTTTTTAATATTTAGATTACTGAAGGAAACTTTGTCTATTCAATCAATGTATACTCCAACAACATCAAATTCCTACAAAAGTCCGCAATGAAAAATAGATACGTAAGCACACACGAACACACAAAGACAAACACAACTACAAATAAATCTTAAAAGGAAAAATAACGGAGAGAAAAAATAAAACACGAAGAAAACCCACAACTTTTAAGAATCTCAACCCTCTAGCAAGTCAGTGGCGTACAAAAACATCATACCACCTCCAGAAACATACACAGCCAAATCACTCCTACACGAATCCCTAACACCACCTGTAACTAGCGCAGGACTGGCCGGGTGTGGCAGAACGCTTCCCTCGCTTCCCTAACCCATAGATAAACATTGTAATCAACTCCTAGGAAGGAAAAAAAAAATGCGGTGAGAAAGAGGCATATGGATTTTTTAATATCTTTAGAGAGCGTACACGAGCTTGCCTTTGAGAGGGACTCGAGGGAGGCATAATTAAGGACATAAGACACGAGGAGAGTGAGGGAGAGAGAGAGGGAGGGAGGGAGAGGAAGGAAGAGAGTAAGGGTGGGGTGAGAGGACGGACAGCAAAAGAAAGAAACAAGGAAGAAGCCAAACGGTCGAATTTCACTAACTCCACACCTAGTAAAAAAATAAACTAATAGGTAAATACAAATAAAACAAAGAATAACACAAAGAACAAGAAAAAAAAAACACGAACATTCCACCAAAGTCAAAAGGCGACCAGGTGAAGAAGGTGAAGAAGAAGTAGCAGGAGAAGGAGCAGGAGGAGGTGGAGAAAGAGGAGGAGGCGACACTATCTTCAGTAAACGAAGCGGATAATGGGAGATGGAGACTTCCAGGAACACCAGTGAGAGGGTAAAGAAAGAGCCGGGGAGCAGCAGGGAGAGTGGAGAGCGCTTGACGTTCTCGTGGGGCGGACACGCTAAAAATGTAGCTTTTTTTTTTTCCCTCAGTGGTAATGAGTATCTCAGTGTCGACCCCACCACCATCTTGGTACAGAGGAGGCCAGCGAAGAAAGCCTGGAGAGAAAGAGTTCGTGGCGAGAAGACGAGGCTTGGAGGTGGAGACTGATCAGTAGTAGTACGTATGTAAAAAAAATAGAGGAACATAACTAAGAAAGGTATTATATAAAAAAAAATAGAGTATGCATATAAAAAAAGTAAAAAGAAAATAAGAACGAAGGGTGGAGATTGATCATAAGAAGAAAGGAAGGAAAATAAGAACAAAGGGGGTAGATATTGATCACAACGAGTATGTAAATAAGAAAAGAAGAACAGGAAAATAAATACATCCTGGGGAGGAGACAAGGGGATAGAAAATGATCACGAGAAGGTATAGAAGATAAATAAAAAGTAAACAGAAGGAAAATAAGAACGAAGGCTAAGAGGATAGATAAGGAGAAGGAAAATAACAACAAAGGAGAAAGAAAATAATTTTAAAGAGTATGTAAAAATAAATAAATAAATGGAAAGAATACAAGAACGAAGAAAGGAATTAATCACAAGAAGTACTTGCATAGAAAAGGTAAAGAGAAGAGAAATAAGAAAGAACAAGAAAGAGATATCATGCTCTCTTCTTGTCCTCCTAAGTGTGAAAGACGTAACAGAATACATAGGTGATAAAAACGCGAAAAAAACAGTAAATAAATAGGACAGAAAAGATGATAAGACGACATAGTAGACAATTTGCAAGACCGTAACTCAACAAGAGGAAGAAAGAAAGAAAGAAAAGACAAGAGGAAGTGAGATAAAAAAAAGAGAAAGTACTTAATAGAAGAAGGCTTAGTGTGAGGAGGGAAAGAAGATAAAGGGGGAGAGAGAGAGAGAGAGAGAGAGAGAGAGAGAGAGAGAGAGAGAGAGAGAGAGAGAGAGAGAGAGAGAGAGAGAGAGAGAGAGAGAGAGAGAGAGAGAGAGAGAGAGGAAAGAAAGGAAGGAGAAATGAACTGATGAGGAAGAAAGAAAAGGAAGGAAGGAAGGAAGGAAGGAAGGAAGGAAGGAAGGAAGGAAGGAAGGAAGAAAAGAAAGACTAGCTACAACAGAAAACATCGATACAGTACCGCTAATGAGATAAAAATAAATAAAAGAAAAGGAAGGAATGAAGAAAACAACAGAAACAACGATATCGTGCGAGAGAAAAATGAAAGAAAACGGAAGAGAGGACTCGAGGTAGCAGCTGTGTGATGAAGGAGGAGGAACGTGATCAGGCACCAGGGTAACAATGCCACGCCTAAGATGGTGCCACTGACCCCACCACAGAGCCTCCCACTAGCTGTCCCCACCACCATCACGACGCTCATTTAAGTGTCCGTCTTGTAGCCTTGTTAATCCTGTCTTCCAGCAGAGGAGGAGCCGGAGGGGGATAGCCAGATTCTCTCCCTCGACGGTGTTATCCTTTGAGTGTTGAAAAATGTCTCTCCTTCTTAGTAATCCACCTTAATGACAAAGAGCAACCGCGGGGTATCTTCCTCTTCCTGATCCTGCCTCCTCCTCCTCTTCCTCCTCCTTCCTCCTCCTCTGAAGTGATGTAACGGCCTCAAATAGCAAGTGAATCACCGGCAACTTTTTCTCACCTACGTAAAGGACCTCGACTACAAAACTAAAAAATGCTTTCCTACTTAAGCCACATGAAAAGGAGACTTCCATAACCTTTCCATAATCTCTTATACATCCCCTCTGCTCTTTCCTTCATCACTGTCCACCTCTTCCCGCCTTTCCCTGCAGAGGTAGAGGAGAAGGAAGAGGAGAGATGATAGAAGCATAACAAATATTTCCGTCTATACCTTGCAAGATTTCAAGGTGATAAGAGGTAATGAAAGTACGCAGATGTTTGTTTTTGTATGCTGTATCTACACGTCGCCTTTCTTAGACTTCTCAAAGCTAAAGGGAGGAATGGATTCACGGAGGGAAAAAGGGAGATAAAAGAAAGCGGGAAAGGATAGCCGGAGAAAAGGAGAGATAATCAGAAGTGAGGAAAGGAGGGAATGAGGATGGAAGATGATGGTGTAAGAGAGAGAGAGAGAGAGAGAGAGAGAGAGAGAGAGAGAGAGAGAGAGAGAGAGAGAGAGAGAGAGAGAGAGAGAGAGAGAGAGAGAGAGAGAGAGAGAGAGAGAGAGAGAGAGAGAGAGAGAGAGAGAGAGAGCAACAGGTGGACTACTCGAGTACTAAATATTTATACTTTATTTTTATCTATCACATTAATTAATCCACGTTTGCACTCGTAAAGAAAAAAAGACGATGATAATGACGATGATGATGATAATGATGATGATGATGATGATGATGATGATGATGATGATGATGATGATGATAATGATGATGATGATGGTAAAAGCTAACTCACAGTAGTAAACTATTCTTCAGCACAACACGGTACAGTCCCCAAGGCTGTCAAAATAATTAGCACATTTAAAGTGAAGAATCAATTACTTGAATGAATAATGCAGCGTGACAGACAGGCTTGTATATTAAACAGATGTGTGAAAAGTCAATGTATATACTTCATTCATTAGTTAATTATTAGTTAGGTTAGGTTCGCTAGGTTAGGCTAAGTTAAGTTAGGTTAGGTTAAGATTAGGTTAGGTTAGGTTAGGTTAGGATAGGTTAAGTTAGGATAAGTTAGGTTAGGTTAAGTTAGATTAGGTTGAGTTAGGTTAGGTTGAGTTGAGTTAGGTTAGGTTAGGTTAGGTCGAGTTAGGTTAGGTCGAGTTAGGTTAGGTTACGTTAGGTTAGGTTAGGTTAGGTTGAGTTAGGTTAGGTTAGGTTAGGTTAGGTCGAGTTAGGTTAGGTTAGGTTAGGTTAGGTTAGGTCGAGTTAGGTTAGGTTAGGTTACGTTAGGTTAGGTTAGGTTAGGTTAGGTTACGTTACGTTAGGTTAGGTTAGGTTAGGTTAGGTTACGTTAGGTTAGGTTAGGTTAGGTTAGGTTACGTTTGGTTAGGTTACGTTAGGTTAGGTTAGGTTACGTTAGGTTAGGTTAGGTTAGGTTACGTTAGGTTATGTTATGTTAGGTTAGGTTAGGTTACGTTAGGTTAGGTTACAATAGGTTAGGTTAGGTTAGGTTAGGTTAGGTTAGGTTAGGTTACGTTAGGTTAGGTTAGGTTAGGTTAGGTTAGGTTACGTTAGGTTAGGTTAGGTTAGGTTAGGTTACGTTAGGTTAGGTTAGGTTAGGTTAGGTTACGTTAAGTAGTAGCTCATTTTAAACGTTTGCTTTCTTTTGACAAATTATCTAACTGAGATTTATTACCGTATAGTTACTAGGCAGTCCTTCTCTTCTTCCTCTTCCTCTTCCTCCTACTCCTCCTCCTCCCCCTCCTCCTCCTCCTCCTCGTACGGACGCAGATGGTAGTCAAATCTCACGCTCTGTAAAAGAAACACACGATTGCGTTTTTCAGCAGCGGTCGCATCACGCTCCTTTGCAGACGCCGCCGGTTTTTAATGGAAGATTCAGGTTTATTTCAAAGAGTTCATTAAGGCAAAGTGAATACCTGGCGACGGATCAAGTCAGTTCGAGACGCAAAGATGGCGAGTGAGACAACGGCGAGGAAAAAGTACGGAAGACGAAAAAAAAAATGAAAATAAAAACGAAGGAAGGAAGGAAAGAAAAAAATAAAAAAAGTTAAGAAGCGTGTTACCGTGAAGACTTGTGTATGGAGGGAAGGAAGACGCGCAGGCTTAACGAGATGGAAAACAAGACAGTGAAAGAAAAATATAAAAGAGGGAGGAATGAAAAATGACTCTTCAAAATGTGTCAATTAATTTCTCATTGGCGAACTTAAGGAAGAGAAATTTTTGTACGCGTCGATGAAGATTGAGAGAGAGAGAGAGAGAGAGAGAGAGAGAGAGAGAGAGAGAGAGAGAGAGAGAGAGAGAGAGAGAGAGAGAGAGAGAGAGAGAGAGAGAGAGAGAGAGAGAGAGAGAGAGAGAGAGAGAGAGAGGGGTGTTTACGAGTTTGATAAGGCTGTTTTGAGTTAAAGAGATCGCTGTTGGTTGCTCTCTCTCTCTCTCTCTCTCTCTCTCTCTCTCTCTCTCTCTCTCTCTCTCTCTCTCTCTCTCTCTCTCTGAGTCGTCTTCGTTCTACTTCTTGCATAATTCCATGCCACATTACCTAACGCCTTCTCGTCCTCCTCCTTGTTCTCCTCCTCCACCTCCTCGTCCTCGCCCTCCTTCTCCTCCTCCTCGTCTCACCCTAAGTACCTACATCCCTCATTCTGAGAAATCTAAGAGGTCACTCCAGACGCCAAAAATTCCCTGCCACCTACTCGGAAACACTCAGCACCACAATGATGCCTTCCCGCCTTGCATTATTCCTTCCTGCCTCTCGCCGCCTCGCTCCCTCGCCTCCCCCACCCACGGGTGTTCCTTGAGATGCTGTAACGGCGGTTCAGGGGGAGTTCAGTGGAGTTCTCGTGTATTTGGAGTTAATGAAGGTGGTGATAAGAGTTTTTTTTTCTTCTTGTTTAGGTCAGTGAAGGTGAGGGTGATAAAGTAAAGGGTTTGTTTTATTGGTACTGCTACTGATGATGATGATGATGATGATGATGATGATGCCATTACTACTACCTGTTGCTATTACTACAACTACTATTCCTATTTACTTGTTGAATGAATAAATTAATAATAGCAGTAAGGCAAAGAAAGAAAGATACCACTTCTACTACTACTACTACTACTACTACTACTACCACCACCACCACTACCAAAAGCAATGATACCAAACTCTCTCACTGCAACACACCAAAACACCACCAACACACAGATTAGAATCCACAGGTGTTTGCCAAATCCTTCAGGTGTCAAGGTCCGTATTTCCTGCACATTTACACACCTGTATGAGAGAGGAAGAGGGGAGAGGAGAGGTAGATATAGGGAAGGAAGATCACACCTGCCCATCTCCCCACAAAAAAAGAAAGAAAAAGAATAAATTTCCTATAGTATTTGAGGGAAACTAAGAAAACTCTCTCTCTCTCTCTCTCTCTCTCTCTCTCTCTCTCTCTCTCTCTCTCTCTCTCTCTCTCTCTCTCTCTCTCTCTCTCTCTCAGTTACATTTCATACTGTACTTATGATAATTTCTCATCTGCATTCCTCCCTTTTCCTGTTCCCTTATTTCCCACGGTCAATCTTGTACTCTCTCTCTCTCTCTCTCTCTCTCTCTCTCTCTCTCTCTCTCTCTCTCTCTCTCTCTCTCTCTCTCTCTCTCTCTCTCTCTCTCTCTCTCTCTCTCTTTACTGATTACTCATCTTCCCCCTTTCTTATTCTTCCTTCTTTCTTCTTATTCTCCACGCTATTTAATTTGTAAAGAGAAACACGTCTTTCCCATCGCTTTTCTTTACCCACTCTAATTATCCCTTCCTCCTCCTCCTCCTCCTCCTCCTCCTCCTCCTCCTCCTCCTGTAGGGTCACCGTCTTGTTATTATGCATCAGCTCCTCGAGACCAAGAACTTTAAATGACCGAATGAATGTGTTGACGGTTACACGGAAGGAGGAGGAGGAGGAGGAGGAGGAGGAGGAGGAGGAGGAGGAGGAGGCTACTGGTGAAGATGCTAAAGGGATGGTATATAATAAGGAGTAAAGGAATAAAAGAAAGAGAATTGTAAATGATGGTGATAAATAATTTGTCGTGTATTTTTGTATTTATTTATGTATTATTTATTTATAGCCGTGTATTGAAAGAAGGGAAAATGTTTTAGTATGGGGAGAGAGAGAGAGAGAGAGAGAGAGAGAGAGAGAGAGAGAGAGAGAGAGAGAGAGAGAGAGAGAGAGAGAGAGAGAGAGAGAGAGAGAGAGAGAGAGAGAGAGAGAGAGAGTCGGGATGCTTTAGTTTGTTAGTAAATATTGACTCTACCCATCTAATTTATTATGTGCTTTCAATCAAACACCACCACCACCACCACTACCACCACCACCACCACCACCACCACAAGGGCGAGAAAACATATGAACACGCCACAAAATCCACCTTAGGACGAAACTTTCCTTAATTCCGGTAGCGGGACACAAATCTCAACCGTACCTGGAAGCGAGGAGGAGGAGGAGGAGGAGGAGGAGGAGGAGGAGGAGGAGGAGGAGGAGGAGGAGGAGGTAGAGAAGAACGGACAGGAACAAAGAAGACACAACTCAACCATTTAAAACCCTCCTATTATTGTCTTCGTCTTCTATCCTTCACTTTTCTCCATCTTCTTCTCCTCCTTCAGATATCTGTTGCTTCTCCTCCTGACGAGGCCACGCACCACGCGCCCCGCTAACTTGTAGGCACGCGTCTTGTGGGCCACGTGCTCCACAGGTCTGCCCGCGCCACATTTTCTCTCCTTTTCTTTGAACGTTTTCTTTCAGGGTTTCCTCCTCCATTCTTGGTCGATGTGAAGATATGCCCGTGAAAGGAAGACGGTTACTGGTGGTGGGAGAGAAGAGAGCGGCTACCGACGGGACGCCCTCCTCTCCTTCCCTCTCCTCTCCTCTCCTCCCTCATCCCTTGATTCCTCCTTTATCCTCCTCCTCCTCCTCCTCCTCCTCCTCCTCTTCTTTTCCTCATGGGTACTTCTCTCTCTCTCCCTCTCTTTCCCTTCTTTTCTTGTTCTCTTTCTTTTCGTTTTTATATTTTTTTTTTTGCCTCTATTGGTTTTTTCTCTCTCTCTCTCTCTCTCTCTCTCTCTCTCTCTCTCTCTCTCTCTCTCTCTCTCTCTCTCTCTCTCTCTTAATTATCATCTTTCTTTCTCCTCTCTTTCCTCATTTTTCTTTTTATCCCTGTTGTTCTTTCTTCCATTTTTCTGAGCTCTATCTTTTCGCGTTCACCTCATTATTGTTTCCCTCCGCCCCGGTGCACGAGACGCGTCAGTTTCTGGATGTTTAACTTAGTTTTCGCCTTGGGAAGAGGAGGAGAAGAGAACTCTATAAATAAATAAATAAATAAGGTAAATAAGTAACTAACTAATTAAAATTTCTTGCTATACTCTTTCATTTTATTCTTTAGACAGACAATAATTACGTAACGAATGAAATTATTGGTGAACTTACAAACTATTTTCTATAAGGCATTTCTATAAGCCATAGCAGTGAAGGTTGGTCTCTAATAGTAATCTGGACAGTACAGACGAGAGATAATACATTACAATGCATAAAACACGACATTGCAAGGCTTTCTCTAATACATGAAAGATAAGAAGCGATGGAATGCAAACACACAAAAAAAGTAAGTTTTTTCACAGCTTTTTTCGAGCCAGGAAGAAAGACTGACTAGCATTTGGCGCCACAAGAACCAAGTTACATGGTGCCAGAGGGAAGGAATAGATGAGTGAGAGATGAGGAGGTTATGAGGGTGAGGGGAGAGAGAGAGAGAGAGAGAGAGAGAGAGAGAGAGAGAGAGAGAGAGAGAGAGAGAGAGAGAGAGAGAGAGAGAGAGAGAGAGAGAGAGAGAGAGAGAGAGAGAGAGAGGATACTGAGAAAAGGAAAATAATGAAATACAAGGACTGTGTGAAAACGAGTGATTTGAAGATATGAGTGGTGGGGGGACTGAGGAAGTTGGTGAGGGGCCTCTCTCTTTACTTCCCCATCACCAGGACCTCCCCAAACCTAAGAGGGTCATCATGGGGGGCCATTGTGCCGCCTCTCCGCCCCTCCCTTCGATCTTATTCAACTTTTTTTTGCTCTTCAATTGACGCCTTTCGTGTGAACGAGAAAATGAAAGTGTGCTAAGAAAAGTATCCAGTAACAGAGTGAGAGACTGAGTGAGTGAGTAAGTGTTCTCTCTCTCTCTCTCTCTCTCTCTCTCTCTCTCTCTCTCTCTCTCTCTCTCTCTCTCTCTCTCTCTCTCTCTCTCTCTTAGGCTTCTTTCTCCATTCCTCCTCTCTCCATGCATCTCTCTCTCTCTCTCTCTCTCTCTCTCTCTCTCTCTCTCTCTCTCTCTCTCTCTCTCTCTCTCTCTCTCCCTTCCCTTTCCCTTCATTTTTCTCTCCTTTCACGCTCCTTCCATTGTCAACTGTCGTGTCCAGTGTGTTTACTTTTATGTCACCTTCCCACAGTTAACTCTTCTGCGGTCTCCTCCTCCTCTTCCTCTTCCTCCTCCTCTTTCTCCACCTCTTCCTCTTCCTCTATTTGCGCCGCCTACTTCCCCCACTCCTCGTCCCACTTCCTTATTTCTGCAGTTGGGATTTGTACGTTTTTCTATTGTTGCTCATTCATATTTCCTCGTTTTCTTTAGTTATAAATTTGACGTCTCTTTCCATCGTCTTTCATTTCTTGGTTTTGTTGGTTGGGTGTGTTTTGTGTTCTTTGTGCTGTGTGTGGATTTTGTTTTTTTCCTTTCTCTTTTTTCCCGTTAGTTATCTTCATTTGCTCATCCACTGTGCCGCTTTGTTACTGGTACTTAAATATTGGCTTGTTTTTTTTTTCTATTTGTCTTATTCGTTCTATTTTCTTCCTTCAGAAACACTACTAAGTTTTTTTTTTCACCTCTCTCTGTCTCTTCCTTCTTCAGCATCATTTCAATCTCCTCCTCCTCTTCCTCCTGCTTCTCGTTCTTTTTTTTTTTTCCTCTTTCCCTCTTCGTTCTATTTTTCTTCATCAACACCATCAAGACCACTTCTTCCTTTCTCCCTCCCCCCCCTCTCTCTCTCTCTCTCTCTCTCTCTCTCTCTCTCTCTCTCTCTCTCTCTCTCTCTCTCTCTCTCTCTCTCTCTCTCTCCTCCTCCGTCTCTTCTTTCTACCACCATGTCAAATCCTCCCTCTTCTTCTTCTTCTTCTTCTCTTCTTCTTCTTCTTTTCTTTTTTTCTTCTTCTTTTTCTTCTTTTTCTTCTTCATCTTCTTCTCCTTCTTACAACACCACGGCATCATCATCTAACCCCTCACCTTTCCCCTTCTTTTCCTTCACCAACATCTTCTCAGTTCCCTCTTTCTCTTCCTCCTCCTACATTTTTCCTCTCCTTATCGTATTTTCAACATCCAACCCCACTTTTCCTACCACCTGCACTATTTTTCTCCCTCCTCCGCCAGGTCCTTCAGTCCTTCACTCCTTCACCAGCATCACGCCACACTCCATACCCTTCTCCTCCTCGTTCTTCTTCCCTCTCTTCACCAAGGCAAAGAAATGCAGCGCCTCCCAGTGGACTAGAAGCTCGCAAGAGGTTAGGTTACGCCAGGTCTTGAGAACAATGCAAACAAAAACATTCTCAGACTTATTTCCTCTTCCCCTCTCCCTTCTGCCTCTCCCTTCTCAGTCTCCCTTCTCCGTCTCCCCCCAAACACCCGTTAGTATCGTGTAAACAAGTCTGATTGCATCTCTCTGCATCTTGTCTGGAAAGAGTGTAATTCTTCGACAAACTCTGAGCAAAATTTACATTCATCTTGCAGGAAGGAGCACAAAGTTTCCAGGGGTATTTTTAAGAAACACTCGTGAGTATCTTGGGCGTAGTCGAGTCCCAGGGTTCAGTGTTTGACGCGGATCTCGATGAATAAAGGATGAAAGAGAACGAGGAAGAGAGACAGACGCAGAGAAGGAGTGAGCTGAGAGATGGAGAGAGTGAGAGAGAGAGGTGGAAGACAGGAAGCCCTCCACACCTTAAGCTTTCCTTTACTGTACCTCTCTCTCTCTCTCTCTCTCTCTCTCTCTCTCTCTCTCTCTCTCTCTCTCTCTCTCTCTCTCTCTCTCTCTCACCGATCAAGGCCTACCGGAGTGTGTCAACGTGCTAATTAAAAGGTAAGAAGTCCCTTTGGGTCTTACCTTGACGGCAGGTAAGGTGTTCACATCTCCACTTAAACACCTACACGATCTAGCTATGTAAATGTGTGTGTGTGTGTGTGTGTGTGTGTGTGTGGCACGCGCTCAGCCTCCTCAGCCTTCCCTTCCCTCCCTCCTCCCATCCTTCCTTCCCGGTTTACCTCTCCCCCCATCCTTCCTCCCAATTCCTTGCCCCCCCCCCTCCTCTCCTATGGTACTCCCGCCCGTCAGGTAGCGTCGCCGATTCACTCACTCAGAAGGACGATCCCTGCCGCCCCGTAACGGTCCTTCCATTGGCGCGGGGCTTTAAAAAGTCTTGAAGAAAGGACGCGCGGGCCACCACGAGGAGGAGGAGGAGGAGGAGGAGGAGGAGGAGGAGGAGGGCACCTGGGCACGCGTCGCACCCTCCTCCTGGTCCTCCTCCATTCCTTCTTCTCTTTCTCCTCTTCCTCCTCCTCTTCCCTGGTGTCCTTGAGTTTGAATCGGAGGGAGCGTGATGCAGCAGCCTTGGCCCAGATGCTCAGATCCTCCTGCACGTCTCCCTCATGCTCCAAGGCGCGCGCCAAGAGGAGGGACGCGAGTAGAAGGCATGTCAGTAGGTCGTGTGTGAGAAACTAGGCGGGAAAAAGAGAGAGAAAAAAAACTTTCCTGTCATGGTAAGAAAGATCCATCATGGCCTATCTTAAGTGGCCCGTTTTCCCTTCGCGGGCCACTCCATTCTCCCGTCATCATCCTCTACCTTTCCTTTCACGAGCGCCTTTCCCTCCCTCTCTCTCTCTGCCTCTCTCTCTCTCCTTGCTTCCTCCCACCTCCCTCCTCCGTCTATTCTGTAACCCCGCGCCGCCTCAGAATACCGTCGGGCCACCTTCTAACCGTCAGTCTATTCATCCAGGACCTTTAAATTGTCTTGAAGAATAGAGAGGTCCCCACGGGGCGCGGCCGGCGAGGGAGGCGCAGTGGCGGGGCGGGGCGGCCACAGCGACACCTCGGGACACCTCCGGGCAATTTTATGTAATGGATTAGAGAAGGTTTTGGCGGTTTTCTGTTAATCGTCAAAGTGAGAATGGCTGGGAAGGAAGTAAGGAGGGAATGAAGGAAAAAAGGAAGGAGGGAATGCAGGAAGAATGGAAGAAGTGTGCTTTTTAGTTAACTGTTTGTCAAAGCGAGAAGGAAGGGTGGAAAGAAGGAAGAAAGGAAGGAACGATGGAAGGATGGAAGGAAGGAAGGATGGCTGAAAGGAAGGAAGGATATAGAAACAAAGCAAACTAAGGAGTGATTGAAACAATTCAGCTAATCTTCAAAGGACAGGTTAACGAAAAAGGGAAAAGAAAGGAAAGCAAACACGAAAGGGGGAAACAAATAAGAAACCAGCTCACTCACAAAATATGACTCACTGAACCACTGCTACCTCATCACTCCATTACTTCGCGAAAACCCACACGGAGACACGGAGACAGAGACACGGAGGCAGCATACAAGATCTTGACATAATCACGGGCGGGCAGACATCACGACACGATTCTGGAACGCACAAGACTTATACTTGCCTTCAGCGTGAATAACTTGGGGGTGCGAACCTCGACGGGCGCCTCATAAACCAAACCGGAGACTTATTTGAAAATCCATCACATGAACGTCCAACAGGAACCTAGAAGACCAACTGCAACGGCGGAGAATTATTGAACTGCCTTCCCGTCGACTCAGACACACGTAGGGGCGACACTCCCATCAAAGGCTGAGCGGACTCTCCCCCTTGCAGCCCCGTCCTCCCTGGTGGCGCAAGGATCGCTGCCGCCCAGAAGACAATAATATTAGACAAACGCTGGCCTCCTGGTGAGTGCGTCAGCTTCTGGTCTTTCTCAGAGCCGAGAAGGGCAACAGGGGAGTGGATGGTGGAAAATGGATGAGTGAGGAGGACAATGGGGAAAGGGGGAAATTGGAATGTGGACGGATGGAAAGGTGGAATGGAAAATGAAAAAGAGAAACGACTGAAGAAATTGAGGGACGGAGAATATGAGAAGAATGCGGAATAGAAGTGAGTGAAAGAGAAAGAGAGAGAGAGAGGAGGGGAAAAGAAAGAAGAGAAAGAGATAGGGAGGAAGATACACATACAGGGAGAGGCGGACAACGGCAAAGTAAGATTGGAATAACGGAGCAGTACACAGCATGGCGATGAAGGGGGTGTGAGCAATAATTGGAAAATTCATGAAAGTCTCTCTTCCATCAGGGAGATGCAAGGAGTCACCGCTGTTTGAAGTCCGCCCCGAGTCACGCCTCCCATCAGGACGCCCACCAGAATATTCCCCGCCGCCCAGACCTCACCCGGAAGTCTGAGAAGTTATTGGACGGACAAAGAACAACCCGTCACTCAAAGGATCCCTGACCAAAGAAAATGGAATGAAAAACTGGGGAATCAACACTAAAATGACCTCATAAATTTAACCTTGCTTCCAAGATCTTACTTGGAAGTCTGAGAAGTTACTGAACGGACAAATAACATCTCGAAACTGAAAAGTCCCTACAGAAAGAGAAATGAAAGAAAAAACAGGGAATTACCACTAAAATGACCTCGTAAACCTTGACCTCACCCATAGGTCAGTCATTAGACGGTCAAAGAACATCGTTAGTCAGAGTCCCTAGTCAAGGAAGGAAAGAAAAAACAAAAAAAAAACATGCGAATTAACACCAAGATGACCTCAGAAATTTGACCTTGGCGAGTCACGTGCCCTTCATAGGATCAAGGTGAACATAAGAACATAAGAAATAAGGGAAGCTGCAAGAAGCGACCAGACTTACAGGTGGCAGTCCCTGTATGAAACACACCTACCTATTTCCATCTGCTATCCCCATCCATAAACTTGTCTAATCTTCTCTTAAAGCTCTCTAGTGTCCTAGCACTAACTACATGATTACTGAGTCCGTTCCACTCATCTACCACTCTATTTGAGAAGGATTCAAACTCTTGCATGACTCGCTCTCCTAGATCTTTACCATTAAGCCACTAAGAACTCAGGAACGGAATAATAAAATGAAAAAAAGAAAAAAAAATCATGAGTGCATTACAAAATCTTCCTACAGGAAAACGACGATACGGAAACTAAATATTCGTGACATTCTTTAAGTTTTAGGAACAAACACAGGAGTCATTAACAGCAAGAGTAACTAAGAGGACCCGCTTAGTATTATACATGAAGTAGCTCCAACTTACACCTCTCCTCCACAATCCTCACCTACTTGCAACTCTATGTGACTACTTTTACCCGTGTGTGTGTGTGTGTGTGTGTGTGTGTGTGTGTGTGTGTGTGTGTGTGTGTGTGTACATCATATTCCACCTCCCATGTCTGTATGCACGCACTTGGCCTCCTTAGGGCGCCCCTGGACCCTCCAGGAGCCAATCAAAACAAAGACGTTACGAAGGCAAACCGCGCGATAAGTGACACCGAGTAACGGAAGGAACGGTGACTCAAATTACACTCAAGGGAGACCCGGAGGAGGGAGGGAGGGAGGAAGAGAAGGAAGAGGAATGTGTGACGTCACTGGGAAGGAGGGAGGAGAGGGAGGGATGGCGCGCGCCGGCCGGGTGACGCGTGCCGCCTCCCGTTTTCGCTCGCCTGGAAGAACACGAGCACGGTGAAGAAAACGGATCATTTGAGTTTCTTACGTAATGTACTTTAGAAAACGTGTATTTGTTGTTTTGTTATGATAAATAAACACGTATATAGCATTTAATTATTACATAATGAAAGTGATCTAAGTTCTTTGGATTAATCTTGAAAAAAAAAACATCAGTATTAAGATAACTCTCTCTCTCTCTCTCTCTCTCTCTCTCTCTCTCTCTCTCTCTCTCTCTCTCTCTCTCTCTCTCTCTCTCTCTCTCTCTCTCGACGTAACAAGTGAGAGGCTGGCAGGTCATAATCTCAAAGGATGCCCCGTAAGGTCTCAGCCAAGCCTAGGGACGCACGGTGCCATGTCCCTGCGTCCCTGTGCTCCCAGCCACTACGGCCTCCCATTACCCTGGTGCCAAACGAGGCGGGTCCTGCCCCCACCAAGCAAGCCTTCCTCCTCCCCTTACACTTCAAACACTCACAACAGCCACGCCGGCCGGCTTTCACTCCCTTCCTTTCACGGACAGCCAGCCAACTCACCGGTGACCAAGAAGCTCCAAAATTCGACCCTCTGTTCAGTGACAAAGAAACTCAATCTTCTTAATCCTTCAAGCACTGTCATCATCAGGACTTAGACACCAAATGAACGCTAATTTGTACGCTTATAATATCCATCAAATGACGTAGGAGGTGTCTAGTTGTTGTGATTATTGAGGGTAACAACAGCGTATAATAAGCCTCAATGAAGCATCAACTCTATTACTTTTAACAATGATATAATAAGCTTTTTTATTGTGACTATGTGTATGCGTGTATGTCACTGCATACACACACACACACACACACACACACACACACACACACAAGATAGCCATCATCACGACTCACAGGAAACATCAGTGAGACGCTAACTGTTATTTTTAGCAATGACACAAGAAGCTGGTTAGATCTAGAGGTTGTGACTAAAGAAAAAATGTCACCCAACACCCACACACGCATCACTGTCACCACCACAACAGTAAACATCAAGGAAGCGTCAACTCAAACTATTACTGCAATCAGTGACGTAAGAAGCTGTTGGCTGGCCGGCCCTCGTGGTTGTGACAGTTTCGGGACAGCTAACAGGACGGGCAAACAGAAGCAGCCGTCCTCTCAGCCTCCAGTGAACGTTGGGCGCCTCTCAGCGGGCGGCACCTCATCCTCTCCCTTCACCATCGACTCTCCAGAAAGCCGCCCTGCCCAGCCCAGCCATCAAAGCACCGGGTGATCTCGTCTCCATAACATTTTTCACCTCCCGCTTGATTTCCTGTCAGAGTACTGCTGCCTTCCCGTCCGGGTCACCTGCCGCGCCGCCTGTTGCCAGCCCGTTATCTCCTTCGTCAGTAGAAATTGCTTAGAATTGATAGGAGTTTCCTGCTATTTGGTGGAAAGAAATGATCGCTTCCCTTCTCCTATCTGGTTCTTATTTCTTATTCCATTAATTTACAGACAATTTCGTATAGCCCCACGAGCTTTCTAGACTAGGGAGGATAAAGAGACAGCCACTTTCCTACCTCTGTATCACTCTTCTCATCTATTACTCCGCTAATTGAAACCCTTCAGTACATCTTACAATCTACTAGTGCCATTTCCTTTGCAATTTTTCAACCATTATGCTATTCATCTCATCTATTACTCCACTGATCAACTGCTTTCGTTATCTAGCAGCGCGAAGGAATGCTATTTCTCCTTGCTACCTTCTGCAATTATCTTGGTTGCTGATCTTATAAACTTGCTAATTGATGGATTCCCTCTCCCCCCACCACGATCCCAATATTTTAAACGCTTTACTCTCATTCTTATTTTTGCTTATGCATACATTAACTGAGTTGAGAAAACACACACAAACACGCACGAGAGAGAGAGAGAGAGAGAGAGAGAGAGAGAGAGAGAGAGAGAGAGAGAGAGAGAGAGAGAGAGAGAGAGAGAGAGAGAGAGAGAGAGAGAGAGAGAGAATAGGGTAGATACAGGGTAAAGACGAGAATGGAAGGAGAAGAGGGGAAGAAGGGGGAAGAGTGAAAGAAAGGGGTAATGAGGAGGAGGAGGAGGAGAAAGACAGAGGGAACATAAGAGGGGAGGACAAGTGGGGGAGGCGGGAGGGAAGATGGGAGAAAGCAGGAACAAGAGGCTGGGAGAGAGGGAGAGGAGGGTAGAGAAGGGGAGAGAGGAGAGAGGAGGGAGAGAAGAGTAAGCAGTGATGGCCAGCGCATATTTCTTTGTCCCACAGACCATAACGAGTCTCCATAATGGCCTGAGAAGAGGAGGAATCAATGGGACATCAACAGCATCAACATGACATTGGGAAGTGAAGCTGCACACGTCTTAATCATACGCACGGCAGCCTCACCCATTCACTCACTCACTCACTCACCCACGTGTTACTCTGGAGAAGCGACACATCATAATCAGAACCTTGTAAGCGTGGCAGCCTCATTCACTCACTCGCTCGCTCGCTCATTCACATGTTAGTCTACAGAGCAGCGAGCCAACCACTCAAGCCAACCAGCCAGCCAACCAACCCCCAGTGAAGGCCAAACTTGGGTATTATTTAAAGTTATTGGGAGTTAGTTGGTCTGGGCGTAGTATGCATAATGTAGGAAACCTTTCATGTCATCTGAGGAGGAGCGTTCACCCCCGCAAAGTTTTAATCTGCTTCGTTAACTGAGGCAGGTAAACGACGACCGCCTATGAGCTATGCACGACACCGAGGCGAGCCGTAAGCAGCGATTAAGGTGTGGCTTAGAAACGGGGGCGGGGCAAGAATGTGACGTGGCCCGGGAGGAGGAGCCAAGAACCTGACGTCACCTTCTTACAGGGGGTAAGCATCTTCCGTGACATTTCTACCCCCTGGGAAATAAATGCCTCAATCTTTTATAGCCCTTTAATTGTTGAGTCGCCCGGGAGTAGAGAGGTGCTGGTGGCTTACAGGTGTCCCCCACAGGTGTCTCAGGGGGTAATGAGGCTCGGTAGGAACACCCTGGTGGAGCTTAAGTATCTTCACCTGCTCAGAGCTAAAGTGACATATAAACATCTTGCCTCAGAACCAGTCTTGCTCATCCGAAGTCACCGCATAGGCTAGAAGAGCTGTACCTGTTTACTAATACCTGTTGACATAACCACGAAAAATGCTTCTTTGAGTGTTCATGGTAGGTCTAATCTATATAGGTAAGGTTTATAAATATTATATATCTCAGGGTTACTTCAGAGAGGCTCGATTCATGCTTGGGTTGGGATGAAATGAGGACAGTTATGGGGTTATGAGGTCGGGAGGATGGTGGTAAGGTCCAGTAGGGTTAGAATTTTTATGAGTATTTTTGAGAATCTTGGGTTGTCTTATAGAGGTTGTGGAAAAGAGGTGAGGGTTAGTAAAGGAGAGCTAGACGTAGTGAATGGGCTGTAATGAGTGAGTGGTTGAATGACTGATTATAAATGACAGTATAATAGAAAATTCAGGATATCAGCACGTTTCTTTCAATAATAAATAGCATTTTTGCATGAGTGACTGACTGACAACCCTCCACCCCCCCCCTCTCTCTCTCTCTCTCTCTCTCTCTCTCTCTCTCTCCTTACCTCGCCTCACCTGCTGCGCCACACTCCTCACGCCCACAAGCCCTTGCATTACCTCCACGCCGCCCATCCCGCGCCGCCCATGCCCACAACGCTCACGACCCCCAGCCCATGTTCTCACTGACCGCTCTCACACCACACTGAGACAATTATGAGTATTTATGTTTGGTATTTTCCTACTACCTTCTGAACTCTCTCTCTCTCTCTCTCTCTCTCTCTCTCTCTCTCTCTCTCTCTCTCTCAACCCCCCATCGCGCGCTCTCTCGTTTTCTATAGCGCCCCCCGCAAAAGCCCGTACCTCATTTTCTCCAGTGTAAGTGAGCCACAGAAAACGGATAATGATTTCATGGCAGACTAAAAATATTCTAAACATGACACTGATTTCATAGAACAGTGTATATATTAGACACTTTACGTAAGAAATCTTATGAACAGACACCAATCCAGATAGCCAAAAGCATCAGCAGCAACAAGACGATCTCTCTCTCTTTTATGTTAATGAGTAAAATGAATAAATCTATCAGTATTTGTAGGAATATCTTTCTCTCCTCACTTGTTCACCTCTTGAGACTGAGAAATTTGAACCAAGCTTAGTATAACCTGCTATTTAGGCAACATTTATACTTGACTCTCTTCTTCCGCGCATCATCAGCCTTTCAAGTAATCACGACTAACACTTAATATGAAAAAAAAAGACTAATTATAAAACTGATAGCAATACATGACTTTCCTCCGCCAATATCTAAGAAAATAGCGCACAGGCATGAATTTTTTAGTATACCCTTCATTGTGGCTCACCAGGAGGAGAAAAACGATGAACATAATTTCTTGTGTGTGCTTCCCGTAGGCTGCTTGACGGAGGCTGGGAGGGAGCAGGAGGGAGGGAGAATGGGAAGAGGAGTATATGATGGGTAGATAAAATAAATTATGTAGGGACGAATCTCTCTCTCTCTCTCTCTCTCTCTCTACAATAGGATCTCGAAAAGGTGCAATGAACAAAGTAAGTCGTAACACAGACTACAGAGAACATTGAAACGTAGCTTATTATGAAAGAATCGTTTTTATTGAACTCTCATCACCTTAACTTAAATTCACGAGGACTGTAAGGAAAATGAAGTAATGTTGCATCAGTTAACACAGCAAATCAAAAGGTATTCTTTACTATTAGAAAGAAAAGTGAAGATAACTTGCAATATTTAATACTAGTCTTATCTATGCATCACTTCATAATATAGCCAATAACTTCGGTGAGACGGTAAAAAAAAAAAATACTCTTAATCAGTTTATTATCTAACAAACATTATTTTCAAAGTCTACAGAGATGATTAGTCAGATTCTCATGAGTGCTTTCTTTCTTTTCCCATTCATAGTGCAAAATCACTAAACTATCACTGGAATCATGAAAGAACTACTGAAAACCACAATAATTTCCTCTATATCTGGCTCAAATCCGTTTCTGATGTAATAAAGCGTTCAAAAAGACGGACGTACAACACCTAACACTTTCTCAGCTACGTCCTCCGATCCTCGCTCCCTTGCAGATCGTAAAACATCAAGACTTCACGAGAGAAAATAAACGAGAACGTAAAACAAAAGCTGTAAAAAAACAAAACAAGAACAACAATACCAACACACCTTACGCAATAGTACACAGTATTATGAAGCGGAAAAAAAGAAAAATAAACAGGATAATACAAGGAAAAACAAAAGCGTGTGTACCTGTGGCTAATTCTACGTTACTGGAGAAAGAAAAGAAAAGGGAAGGATCTGTAATTATTTTTTCCAGGAACACGGAAAGGTCAAGGGAGTGTGATGTCCCGACCCACCCACAGGCAGCCTCACGACACGACATGTGGGGGCCCAGGAGGAGGAGGAGGAGGAGGAGGAGGAGGTGGGAGTGGTACGCCTTCCAACACTTAGCTTACCGACTCATCCGCGCTCTGGAAAAGAAGGAATACGTATTAAATTCAACCCAAAGGAGAGTAAATAGTCATTTCACACACACACACACACACACACACACACACACACACACACACACACACACACACACACACACACACACAGACATCTATCCTTGGAAGCGGTGAAGTTACGAGTAAGGTTAAGTTGCATATACTCGTTAAGTACACTAAACGCATCATATATAAGACTCTTGATAGATACATACTTTGTGAACGAGTAGAGTATAAACAAGCATATTAATGAGTCTGGAAAGAAACGTCAGGTAATGGAACCTCACAAAATACCGTAGTTTATCTTTACTCACTCTGATTGGTTAGATACATCACACCTGCAAGGAAGAGTGAGAGAATAGGTAAGGCTGTATAAACTCTCAAAATTATCGTGGATTCATTTTTTTCTAACTTCACTAAAAAAAAGAATTAGAGAAGAGATTACAGCACAAACTCACAATCAGCATGAAATTCAACTCTTTTTAATTTCACTAAGTATGAAAACACTTAATTCCATACCACTAACAATTCCTTCAATTCTCCTTGACACTACATGCTATACAGAACCAAACATACCAAAGCCAACTTGAAATAAAGCAACTTTTTAACCTTACTAAACATCCAAACACTCATTTCTGTACCGCCAACACTCCCATTAACACAGAACCATACAGAACCACAACACTTTCAAAATCAACAAGAATCTCAACGAATTTCTAAGCTTACTCTCTTCTGTACACCTCAGTACCACCAACACTCTCTTCAGCTCCTGTATTAAGACCCTCAACTGAACAGAACACCCCAGTACACCCCAACAAAGCAGCATATGTGGGTGTAGTCCCCATTATTCTAGTCCCCGAGAACTGGTGGGTGTCATGGGTGGGGTGAGTGGATGAAAAAAAAAAAAAAAAGAGGTATGACGAATGTTTTAAGCGGGGGGTACAGAGGGCGACAGGAGAGCGTAGCGTGCGAGAGGCGGCCCCCTGTGTTCGATCCTGACTTTTTTCCTCCTTCCTGCATTGCCTCCATCGAGTGTCAACACCGATTTATTCCCTGTTCCCTGCAGATATTGTGTGCCAGGAGAGATACTGTACGTGGGCGTCTTCTGGGGAGGTGCTTTTGTGGGGGTGTGGTAGCGGATTCTTGTGGCACCTATTTAGACATGTTTGTTGAGGTAGTGGTGGTGGTAGTGTTGTCCTGAGGTTAGAAATGGTGTATGTTAGGTTGTGGCCATTGGTGTGTCTGTTCCTGTGTTTGTATGATCTCCGTGTCTTCCTTCTACACGTCAGTCTTGAGCAGCTGTCTGTACGAGTGTGTCTGTTCGCGGCCTTACGTGATGTGTGTGTTGTGAGAGGAAATGAAGATCAAAGACTACAAAGATTTAGTTTCATGAGTTTTGACTTTGAATCAAGAAACACGAGTACATATGGTCATGTCCCTAAAATGAATAGGTGAGTTAATAAATGAATACATAAATATACAAAAAAAAAAAAATAAATAAATAAATAAATAATACTCGTTTAAGAAAGCATGATTATTCTCCAAACTTCGCCAACTTTAATGACTTCAATAACTGCAACTCTTCCTGCCCGTGAGCTTCTACGGATTACATAACTTCCACATGCAAACCCTACCCGTCTCCCCGGCACTACAACACCCACCCACCCACCCACCCACCCACCCATCCACCCACCACACAATGTATAAATAACACCCACTCATCATACGACGAAAGATATCAAACAATATACGATTTGCTCAAAGTTTCCAATCGCTTCCTGAAATGTCTGACGAACCGTTAAATTTATGAAGACACGATCGGCTTCCCCTGAGCGGCAGCCTCCTTATGAACTGCTCATAGATTCAACATGAAATAATACTCAGCCACTGAGCGCCGCCGTGCTGAAGTATTTAATCACAAAAGTTTGCCCATTTTACCTCAGTTGCCTCGTCAATTACTTAGTGTGGGTGGGGTGGTGGGAGGAGGAGGAGGAGGAGGAGGAGGAGATGGGGGTAATGAGAATGGGGGAGGAAATGAGAAAGGAGGAGGAGGAGGAGGAGGAGGAGGAGGAGGAGAAGGAGGAGGCTATGTGAGACGAGAGGAACGAAGAAGGAAAGGGACAGGGAGAAGGATGCAGGGGATAGGAGGAAGCAAGGAAGGAAGGAAGGAAGAAAAGAAAAAAATGGGAGGAGGAGGAACAACCTGAAAAAAAAGGGCGAGACTGAGAATGAGAGAGAGAGAGAGAGAGAGAGAGAGAGAGAGAGAGAGAGAGAGAGAGAGAGAGAGAGAGAGAGAGAGAGAGAGAGAGAGAGAGAGAGAGAGGAGAGAGAGAGAGAGAGAGAGAGAGAGAGAGAGAGAGAGAGAGAGAGAGAGAGAGAGAGAGAACGCCATTAGAGCAGAGTGAAGGGCGATGCTGGCTGGCGACGAAGCACGTAATGAGGCTTTGTATCAGCGACCTCCTGAAGTAAGCGTGACATCTGTCGTGGCCGCGTCAGGACTTCACGCTGGGAAAAACATACATAGGCCGGTGTTCCTGTCTCCCCCTGCCTCCCCCACTGCTTCCTCTTGGTTCCTCTGCTTCCCTCTGCCTCTCTTGCTTTCCCTGCTTCTCCCCTGTCGGCACCAGCAGGCATGAGGAGTGAAGGTCGTTTGTCCTGAAGGGCGTAACATTGGTATGTCTTTTCCAAGCTTCAGGAGAGGATTTCCTACCTACAGCTCTTGTTGTTGTGCTTCTCTGACCCGATTTTTCTGACGGTTGTATTGGTCTGCGCACAACTGTTACGTGCAACTTGAAATTCGTTGACTGGGCACGTACGAGTGTTTCTTTTTCGTTTTTTTTTTTTTTTTTTTGTATATTTTTCTTTTTTGGGGTTCTTCGTGGAAAACCGCAAGCTTCGGATTTTCTTTTTCTTGTACTTTCGCATCGTATTTTGTTTTGTTTTTTCCTTCATTTTTTTTTTTTTTTTTGCGAATTGGGAATTAGCTTTTTATTTTTTTGGTCTAGTTTCTTTTCTCATTATAACTTTCGTGGAAGCTGCAGCATCGCCTTGCTTCTTCCTTCGCATCGTTTCCTCTATTTTTGGAACGGAAATTATCGTTTTTTTTAATATTTTTTACGTGAAAACTGCAGCGTCTCACTTTCTTTTTCCCTCTCCTTATTTTCGAAGTGACGGTAAATATTTTTTTCCTATTTTTTTTTTTTTTTTTGCAGTCATAACTGACTTTCTTCAATATCATTTCATTTGTTCTCTTTTTGTCATAAGTTTTTGAAGTTTTTGAAGTTTGAAGTTTTTATTTGTTCATTATCTTTTTATGTACAAACAACAATTTAAACTTTCCTGTCTTTGTATCGTGTTTGCATTTTTCTTAATTAATTTCCGGCGTTATCTACGAAAGGAAACATTTTCATATTTTTCTACTTAGAAACTATAACTTTCAACATTCTACTTTTTATTCATCGCTTTTTCCATTTCTTACATGAGGAAATGAACCTTTTTACACATTTTTTGCGTGATAACTACAAATTCTAATTATTTTAAACCCTTCTTTCCTTTTTTTTCATTATCTTTTTTAAAGAAGAAATAAGCCTTTTTTTTTCTATATATTCTACGTAGTAACTACAACTTCAAACATACCTCAACCTTTCCTTCATGACGGTTCTCTTCCTTCAAGAAGTTACATTTTTTTTTTTTCATATTTTCTCCGTGAAAATTGCAACTTCCAACTTTTAAAAACCTTTCCTTCATCGCCGTTCTGTTCTTACGAAGGGGAAATACAGTAATGAAAACCCACATTCCTTTTCCGCCCCTGACAGAGCAAAGCCGCGATACAAAACCAACTCATTTTTGCCGTGCGGATCATAACACGGACTATAAAATATGAACTGACTCAATATGAACGATAAGTAAATACTCCTGTTGTGAATTTATCTGGATATTACCCTTAAATAATACTTCATACGTGTGTGTGTGTGTGTGTGTGTGTGTGTGTGTGTGTGTGTGTGTGTGTGTGTGTGTGTGTGTGTGTGTGTGTGTGTGTGTGTGTGTGTGTGTGTGTGTGTGTGTGTGTGTGTGTGTGTGTGTGAATTCCTGAGCGTGTGGTGAGTGCGTGCCTTCGCGTGTGCCTGGAATAGTTTCTTGCTAAGGAGGCTAATTAAACAGATAAAACTATTTACCATTTGTACAGTGAGACCAGAGGAAGGATAAACACAAAGTTGCGCTATTCCTCTTAGTTTGGCGAATTGTACAACTAATTCTTCTGGTAAAAAGAACAATATAGTAGTAGTGGTGGTGGTGGTGGTGGTGACGGGGGTTATAGTAGTAGTAGTAGTAGTAATAGTAGTAGTAGTAGTAGTAGTAGTAGTAGTAGTAGTAGTAGTAGTAGTAGTAGTAGTAGTAGTAGTAGTAGTAATATAATAATAATAACAACAACAACAATAACAATAATAATAATAATAATAAAACTTATACCACAAATCTGGAAAAAGAAAACAAAATTTGAAAATAGTTTTATACCAAGAGAAAGTTGAAAAATCCATTTAATTAGATCGAAAAAAACAACTCCTCTCTCTCTCTCTCTCTCTCTCTCTCTCTCTCTCTCTCTCTCTCTCTCTCTCTCTCTCTCTCTCTCTCTCTCTCTCTCTCTCTCTCTCTCTCTCTCTCTTTTCTCTGTCTCTCTTCATCTGGCAGTTTCCTTTTCTACGAGACCTGGCAGTAAACTTTTTTTCTCCCTTCCTCTCTCTTTTTTTTTTTTTTTTTTTTGTTCCTCTCAGCTGGGCGTGCATTCCACCTCCACACGGGCTCACCTTCACTCACGGTCACTTGCGAACCGAGAACGAATGAATGCAGTAACAAAAAAATATTCAATAACAATGAAAAGAGTGATCCGTTCCCCTTGTTTGACCAGCAACAACTGAATATTTCATCTCTCTATTTGAGGTGGAAAACTATTGAGCTGTGACAGGGCCCGCGGTAACTGGATTGCTAGATACAGCCTGGCTAGTGACGGCGTGCGGTGCTACACACACACACACACACACACACACACACACACACACACACACACACACACACACACACACATACACACACACATCACATAACAACAAAAAGAGTAAATATGATGTAAAGTGAAAGTACGTATTTCCTTGAACGGTCCAGATTTGTATGCCTTTTAAGTATAATAATAATAATAATAATAATAATAATAATAATAATAATAATAATAATAATAATAATAATAATAATAATAATAACAATAATAATAATGACAAAAAAATTGAGTTTGAGCACAACTATTGAAATATGGATCGTATTCTTCTTCTGGAGAGAGAGAGAGAGAGAGAGAGAGAGAGAGAGAGAGAGAGAGAGAGAGAGAGAGAGAGAGAGAGAGAGAGAGAGAGAGAGAGAGAGAACGAACGAACGAGTGAGAGACGGAGAGAAAGAGAGTAAGCTTCCCGAGGTTTTCAATATGCACGAGATCTTGGAAAGAGAGATGAACAAGGCCAGCCGACCGCCGCACAAAGGGAGGTCCTCGCCAGCTCCAGAGAGTCGCATTGATTCACGTTTGATTGCAAAGTTACCCGCAGGATCTGTTGCATGAAGGATCCGACAATGGACTCAGGACTTCCTGCAGCAAAAGACGGACGTAAAGGTTGGTCGAGTGAGGACGTAAGACGAGGAATATAAAGACAGTCAGCCAGGAACAGGAGGGAAGGGCTTGGTATAGCGAACTGCAGGGTGAGAGAGACAGGGTGAAGGAGAGAGAGAGAGAGAGAGAGAGAGAGAGAGAGAGAGAGAGAGAGAGAGAGAGAGAGAGAGAGAGAGAGAGAGAGAGAGAGAGAGAGAGAGAGAGAGAGAGAGACAGAGAGAGAGAGAGAGAGAGAGGAGAGAGAGAGAGAGAGAGAGAGAGAGAGAGAGAGAGAGAGAGAGGAGAGAGAGAGAGAGAGAGAGAGAGAGAGAGAGAGAATTTTCTTATCCCTAATCGCTGTTACAAACATTAATACAAACAAAAGAAAAAAAAATATGGAAATTTCAGAGGTTTTAAAATTCTTTGTCAGAGCAAGAAGAGAAGGATGAAAGATGGAACATGTTTTGGAAATGTAGGAGCAAACAGAACAAATACTATACAACATATACCTACTGGAAACTTAAATAGAGAACCTGCTTTTAGTGGAGGAGGAGGCAGACGAAAACGATGATGACCAGGAATATACGGAGCAGCAGGACAGGGAATGATAACAGGAGTGTCATAGGAAAGACGAAGACGTGGACGATGAAAGCGAAAGTGACTATGAAAATGACTAGGAAATCGATGAAGAAGTACGAGTAGCAGGAGAAAAAAACTAAAATAAGAAGTTTGATGAGACAAAGACACCGGTGATGAAAACAAAGACCACAACGATGATGACAAACGAAGAAAATCAAAAAAAACAAACCATATCAAACTTCCCTACACATTTACTTCAAGAGGACTTTACGAAAACCATCCACTTACAACCATCCACTTACAACTGCCTCACTAACACCCTACCATGGCCCTCACCACTACCACCACCACCGTCACCCTATCTACCCTCACCACCACCCCTTCCTAGCTGCCGGAATACGAATCGTACATATGAGACGCAATTAGTGTGACTGATCGCCTTATTTCCGAAGTTTAGGCCACAAGCAGACGCCAAATGGCTCGGGAAGTCAATGTAGTAGTTAAGTATACCAATAAGTGAGATCAATAAGTCTTCATAAACTGACCGCGACAAGACGGGAACTCCACGTGTGAAATAATTGGGTAGTTTTAAATACTTCTCAGGGAGTTAGTGGAAGTGGGCGGTGCTGTTGCCATAAACTACCGCGTATTGGCACTTGATAATACTTTGGGTGTCGTTCGTAAATGGGGAACTGATTTGAGTGATTTGAACTGAAGAAGTAAAGTCATTTGTTTAATAAATTAGAGTTGTGGTTTCGATTGTTTTTGCCTGCTAGTAGTAGTAGTAGTAGTAGTAGTAGTAGTAGTAGTAGTAGTAGTAGTAGTAGTAGTAGTAGTAGTAGTAGTAGTAGTAGTAGTAGTAGTAGTAGTAGTAGTAGTAGTTGTTGTTGTTGTTGTAATGGTAGTAGGATTGTAACAGTAGTAGTGGATATAATATAAGTAGTTGTAATAGTACAAGTGGGTGTAGTAGTATTAGTAGTAGTAGTAACTGACAAAGCTATAAAATATAAATCCCTAAAAGTCTCTCTCTCTCTCTCTCTCTCTCTCTCTCTCTCTCTCTCTCTCTCTCTCTCTCTCTCTCTCTCTCTCTCTCTCTCTCTCTCTCTCTCTCTCATCTCTCTCTCTCCACCCACAATCGTGACTAGGACCATTAAATTTTACCGGTGACACTTGCCTCAGATGCATCAGTAATGTGTTTCAATACTTCTCACCGCTAATCAATACCACGGAGCTAACTTGCGTGAAAGGTGCTGGAGTTGCTCTTTTGTCCTCCTGTCATAAGTGCACCCGGTTACTGAAAATTACATGGAAATCTGATGGGCGTTAAAAGAAAGATAATTTGAAGACGGAATATGTATGTGTGTGTGTGTGTGTGTGTGTGTGTGTGTGTGTGTGTGTGTGTGTGTGTGTGTGTGTGTGTGTGTGTGTGTGTGTGTGTGTGTGTGTGTGTGTGTGTGTGTGTGTGTGTGTGTGTGTGTGTGTGTGTGTGTGTGTGTGGATGGGGAAGAGGAGCAGGTAAATAGGTGTGTTATGTAGCAAATCATTAGACAATATTTCCACAGCATTCCTATTACAACAAATATTTCACAGTTCTCTACCAATCATCATATTCCTTGTCTTATTACAGTAACAACAAATTCAAAACACAGAAACACAACAAAACAAAGGTGGGCAAATAACCAGGAAAACTCAGCTTAAATAGAACTCATAAGCCACACAAATAAAACAGACATGATAAAAATAAATCTCAAACACACATACTAAGAACTAACCAAAGCAGCTCACACAATTCATCCTGTACACAGAAAACGCAGGTAACAACAACAACAACAACAACAACAACAACAACAAAAAAAAAAAAAAATCACCAAATTAACCACCAGAATCATCTTTCGCCTTGACCATCCTCCATATTTTACTTTACATTTACACAGCTTACCACAAACAACCTCGTGATGATAAACATTTCCACTGACTTTCGTTCATCCTTTAAGTGCCTCATGCCTCACTACTCATCCCTCACAAACTCTTAGAACAATAGTATAAATGTGTCATTAATTCTTCTTTCTCTCCCTGGGGTTAAATTACGGTACAAGGAGAAAGGGAGATAGACAAAGTGAAGTTAGATAGTGGCATTGAGTGAGCGAAGTCAAATATATATATGTGACTCTTTCCCTCTTTCAGTCCCTCGGGTTAGGTTAGGGAGAAAAGAGAGAGACAAAGACAGAGACAAGCTGGAAAATGGCACACACACACACACACACACACACACACACACACACACACACACACACACACACACACACACACACACACACACACACACACACACACACACACACACACACACACACACACACGCACACACACACACTGGTACATTTTCTTTCGGGAATAAGACAGGCGAGAGCGGGAAGAGTAATTGGGGGTGGGTCAGTGGAGGGAGGAAAGAGAGAGACAGAGAGACAGAGACAAGCTGGAAAGTGGCAGAGAGTGAGACATTGAGAGGTCAAATACGTACACACACACACACACACATATACATTCCCACTGGTACATTTTCTTTCGGGAATAAGAGAGAGCGGGAAGAATTGTTTCGTAAGGTCAGTGGAGAGCATCAGCAATGTTCAAGGCAACATCGTCCCTTCGGAAGAGCGCACAGAGCCCATGTCTTCGTCAGGTCACCAGCCTCGAGTAATACAGGGGACCGAGAAGACACAGGTAGCGGGCGGCTTTTTTGCTAACCACCTGCAAGGAATTATTCACAGGACAATCAGGGACGAGCAAAAGGTGGGATGTAGAGCCGCCCGTGGGAGGCCCAATTCTCACCGCGACCAGCCACAAAACTCACAAGTACCTCTCCAAAAACCGGCTTAAAAAGACAATAAAGCACGTCTGAGCCTCGGCGGGTTACGGCAGCGGAGGGGGAGAGGAAGAAGCAGGGGTGGATGTATAGGGAAGAAGTGGAGGGGGGGTGAGGGAGGAGATATTGAGGATAAAGGGAGGGATTGGAGGTGTAGTGTAGGGGGAATATAGTACGTAAAATGATTTGTGGTGTAAAAGTTATGGTTAGTGGGGAGAGAGAGAGAGAGAGAGAGAGAGAGAGAGAGAGAGAGAGAGAGAGAGAGAGAGAGAGAGAGAGAGAGAGAGAGAGAGAGAGAGAGAGAGAGAGAGAGAGAGAGAGAGAGAGAGAGAGAGAGAGAGAGAGAGAGAGAGAGAGAGAGAGAGTCATACAGAACAATAATGATAAAATACAAAATTAATGGAACAAATATATATTTTTCTTCTATAGATTTCTTGGCATGTCCCTCTTCCTCCTCTTCCTTCTTCAATTCCTCTTCCTCTTCTCGTCTGGGTTCTCGTCCTGCTCATCCTTCTCTCACTCCTCCTCACACGACCCTTCCACTCATCTCTCTCAGTAAATCTCTTCAATTTGTTTATTTTGACGTTGTTAATCTAATTTATCTCATGCGGTTCTTCTTGCCCTCGCCCTCGCCTCACAAAATTCATCAAGATGTTCCTCCTCCTCCTACTCTTCCTC
Organism: Scylla paramamosain; assembly: GCF_035594125.1. Taxonomy (NCBI): domain Eukaryota; kingdom Metazoa; phylum Arthropoda; class Malacostraca; order Decapoda; family Portunidae; genus Scylla; species Scylla paramamosain. The sequence continues at coordinate 19,663,184 of NC_087168.1, forward strand.
CTCCTCCTGCTCCTCCTCCTCTTCTTCTTCCTACATGACGTCCTTGAAAATAGATAGGTAGGGTATTAGTAATGTGTCCATGTCAATAATGGTTTGAAATTATAAGATTTATGGCCAAGATGAGAAATAGTTGTCTTGTTTAATGAAAGTTAGATTGTTTACTTCCTCCTCCTCCTCCTCTTCCTCCTCCTCCTCCTCCTCCTCCTCCTCTTCTTCCTCCTTCTCTATGACGTCCGTGAAAAAATTAATAGCTAACATAATTAAGGTGATCATGTTAGTAAAGTTTTGAAATAATGAGATTTGTGGACAGGAAATATTTGTCTTAGTTAATGGAAGTTAGACTTCTTACTGTTTTTCTTGTTTCTTATTTGCACTTCATGGTTTAAGTAGATGTTTTAAAGTAATCGATTTACAAAAAATTTACAAGCAGCTTATAAACAATACTCGATTTCCTTTTTAGTTATTTTCCTTAATCTATTTTTTTTCTTTATGTTTAGTTTTCTTAAAAAAAACAGAAGTACCTTATCAAGTGACAGGTTGTAGATTATTTAATCCCTCCTACTTTAGGATTTGGTTCACGTCAAGGTGTCCCACAAATCTTACTTCTGCCACTTATTCTTTTTCATTTCCTGCAGACGTCATTCAGAAAAGGTCAAGGGTAGAATTGAGACTTTATACCAGGAAGACGAAAATTGGTAGCATTATTCTCTCTCCGTGGTGAAGACTGTGTGAAAGGTTGAGGGAGAAACATGAGGCAGGTGGTCACTGTATAAATGTAGGTAACTGAGCTTCTATACTTGAGAAAAGTGTAATTACGTCGACAAGGAAGAAGAAAGATGGGTAATTAATACATGTTTTCAATTATTTTCATCATTAGCACTACAATTAATGAGTAACCTTTCCTCTCAAATAACACTTCAATTACAAATACTGAAAACATATAATTAAAATCAAAACGCCAAAAGTTTGTAAGTATCACCTTTCCATCACGAAATCAAAGAATCTCTCCCAAACTTCCCTTATATTTCTCTTCCTCACTCTACCTTTGTTTTCATGGTAAAGAGAAAGTTTACAAACACCATCTTCCCATCACACAATCAGCAAATCTTCCTAAAATATTTATCTGTTTCACCTTAATATACCTGTCTCTCCCCTCTTTTTTTCTTTTTATCACCACTTGTATCTATCTCCTCTTCCTCATCCTACCTTTTCTTTCCTACTTTTCACCACCACTTGTATATCCTTGTATCTAGCTCCTCCAGTTCCTGCTCCCAACTCTTCCGGAGTCAACCTGGTCTGGTTTCTGGAAATTACTACCGCTGTTTGTCTGGTCAGTTTTAAGGGCAAGGGACATCGAACAAGACACACAGGAAAGTAAAAAAGGAAAGTTTGGCCAGACAGTCCTCAGAGAGTTTTAATGTCAGGTTGGTGAAGGCTTCCTTGTCAGTTGCTGGGAGTAGGGGGAGGAGGGGGAGGTGATGGGAAGGTGGGAAGGTCATGTACTAGAAGTGAGAAGTAGAGTGATGGAAGTCAGGTAGGAAGAGAAAAAAATTAGGTCGAGGGTTTTTTTTTTTTTTTTTTTTTTTTTTAGGTTTGGTTAAGTTTGGTTTTAGATCAAATCAGGTGGGGTTAGGTGAGGTGATGTGAGGTGAAGTGAGGTGAGATGATGTTTGGTTAGGTTAGGTTAGGTTAGGTTAGTTAGGTTAGGTTAGGTTAGGTTAGGTTAGTTAGGTTAGGTTAGGTTAGGTGAGGTAAGGTTAGGTTAGGTTAGGTTAGGTTAGGTTAGGTTAGGTTAGGTAAGGTTAGGTTAGGTTAGGTTAGGTTAGGTTAGGTTAGGTGAGGTGAGGTGTGGTAAGATTAAGTTACGTAAAAAAAAAACTTGTGTAGATCGGGATAATGATAGCTTAACCCTTTGATTGCTACTTGGTCCATCCTTACTTAATTACTAGTCACTCTGAGACACGTATACTTGTTCTACAGCTACTGGGTAGAAATTGCAAAATCTATTCTTTTTCATCCCCTCCTATTTTATTTATTTATTTATTTTTTTTAGATGCTTATAAAGATTTCACACATTATTTATTTCTGGTCCTGTTAACTGTCTCGTAACGCAGTGAATGGGTTAAGTTAGATTAGATTTGGTGGTCAGGTGGGACGAAGGAATCTCTGTTTAGGTTTGATTAAGTGAAGGTAAGTTAGGTTAGGTTAGGTTAAGTTAGGTTAAGTTGGGTTAAGTTAGGTGAGGTTACGTTAAGTAAGGTGAGGTTACGTTAGGTTAAGTGAGGTCAGGTGAGACTGAGTTAGGTTAGTATGAGGAACTTGTGCAGTGAAAATGTGAAGTAAAAAATAGAATTCTCTGGAATGGAAAAATAGCAGAGAAGTATCAGGCACTTTCATTTGACGCATTTCATAAGCTAAACAACTTTATTTGCACAAATGGACGCGGGCCAGAGGGGTGAATATTTACTTAAAAAAACTCTCGCCACTCCTGCACAATAAAGAATATATCATTTCAAAAAAATCTAATAAAGTTGTCTTGATTTCAGTTTTGGAAGACGGAAGTGGACGGACAGCTCATGAATTCATTAACATGCGAAAAATATACTGAAAATATTAATTAATTTTTACTCTAAACAAAACCGGGGTGTGTAATAAATCTATACATTTCGTGAGTTTTAAAAAGAGAACATCAGCTAAGAACATATTTTTCCTTTATTATTATTATTAATTCTTTCGTCAGGGATGCCGGCTAAGGACACAAAAATACATATGTAAGAAAAACAAAACGAAATGCGACTCCCCCAAAAGAGAAACAAGAACAAGAGCAGGAAATTACTGAAGCGGACTGATTTCCTGGCCGATCTAATACGTCAGAAGAACAGAGTCATAAGGCGCTATCAGGGAAGACACCAAGGAATGTATTGTTGATCTGGAGATTGCTAAAAGAAGAGTCGGTGGGTGATACCAAACACTGGCAGAGTAAACTAGACTCTATGAAACTTTTGATATACGCGTTACTTATACAAATACACGAGAAATGACTTATATAATATCAGAACAAGCACTTCAGGAAATAGTACCAACTTGACTTCACTAATTCTAACTGTGATATCAACAAATGTCCTCAATTTAACTGGAAATGCCTGACATGGAATAAATAAATAAAAAAAATAATACGATTTTTCAGTTATGATAATAATAATAGTAATCCAAAAAAGAGCAGCATGACCCAAGATTCTATTAGAAAAAAATATATGAGCGAGAGAGAAAAAAAAAAGGTCAGAAGATGTGTTTGGGGGACGAGACTGTGTGGGTGTGTGGGAGGGGGGTCGCAAAGGTCCCTGAAGCGCGGGTTGTCAGTCAAGGCACGCGGTAAAGAGTTCCGTCGAGACAGTGATGTATAGATAAACAGGTCACAGTGCACTGGTAGGGGAGCCTTCATGATTTAGAGACACTGAAGGAGACGTTACAAACCCAAGCCATTAGTGGAGATTTTGTGAGTGGCGGATCCAAACTGAAGACACCTTGACTGCTATTAAGAGAAAAAATGTTGATATGGGTACGAGATGTCATTCGTAAAATAAATAATAGATGTGAGCCTTCATGATTTAGAGACACTGAAGGAGACGGTACAAATCCAAGCCATCTGTGGGAGTTTCGAGAGTGACGGATCTAAACTAAACTTGACTGCACTTGAAAGGAAAAGGGAAGTGGATATGGGCAGGACACATCATACGCAAAATTGATGATACATGGGAGAAACAAAATGACACCATAAGAATGAGAAAACATAGTAGGTTAGATAAAGAACTAAACTAGGAAGATGAATTAAAGTAGCAAGCTATCAGTTATAGAAGTTTAGAATTGCACGATAGCGATACTGGAATAACAGATCGGAGACAGACAAAGGACAATGAAGAGAAGATAGAAAGCAAAAAGACAGGGAAAGCTAAAGAGCATAAGGAA